>NC_037681.1:42328127-42550458 GCF_003255815.1 Theropithecus gelada
AGTCTGATGGGCTTCCCTTTGTGGGTAACCCGACCTTTCTCTCTGGCTGCCCTTAAGATTTTTTCCTTCATTTCAACTTTGGTGAATCTGGCAATTATGTGTCTTGGAGTTGCTCTTCTCGAGGAGTATCTTTGTGGCGTTCTCTGTATTTCCTGGATTTGAATGTTGGCCTGCCCTACTAGGTTGGGGAAGTTCTCCTGGATGATATCCTGAAGAGTGTTTTCCAACTTGGTTCCATTTTCCCCCTCACTTTCAGGCACCCCAATCAGACGTAGATTTGGTCTTTTTACATAATCCCATACTTCTTGCAGGCTTTGTTCATTTCTTTTTCTTCTTTTTTCTTTTGGTTTCTCTTCTCACTTCATTTCATTCATTTGATCCTCAATCGCTGATACTCTTTCTTCCAGTTGATCGAGTCGGTTACTGAAGCTTGTGCATTTGTTACGTATTTCTCGTGTCATGGTTTTCATCTCTTTCATTTCGTTTATGACCTTCTCTGCATTAATTACTCTAGCCGTCAATTCTTCCACTTTTTTTTCAAGATTTTTAGTTTCTTTGCGCTGGGTACGTAATTCCTCCTTTAGCTCTGAGAAATTTGATGGACTGAAGCCTTCTTCTCTCATCTCGTCAAAGTCATTCTCCGTCCAGCTTTGATCCATTGCTGGCGATGAGCTGCGCTCCTTTGCCGGGGGAGATGTGCTCTTATTTTTTGAATTTCCAGCTTTTCTGCCCTGCTTTTTCCCCATCTTTGTGGTTTTATCTGCCTCTGGTCTTTGATGATGGTGATGTACTGATGGGGTTTTGGTGTAGGTGTCCTTCCTGTTTGATAGTTTTCCTTCTAACAGTCAGGACCCTCAGCTGTAGGTCTGTTGGAGATTGCTTGAGGTCCACTCCAGACCCTGTTTGCCTGGGTATCAGCAGCAGAGGCTGCAGAAGATAGAATATTTCTGAACAGCGAGTGTACCTGTCTGATTCTTGCTTTGGAAGCTTCCTCTCAGGGATGTACTCCACCCTGTGAGGTGTGGGGTGTCAGACTGCCCCTAGTGGGGGATGTCTCCCAGTTAGGCTACTCAGGGGTCAGGGACCCACTTGAGCAGGGAGTCTGTCCCTTCTCAGATCTCAACCTCCGTGTTGGGAGATCCACTGCTCTCTTCAAAGCTGTCAGACAGAGTCGTTTGTGTCTGCAGAGGTTTCTGCTGCTTTTGTTGTTGTTGTTGTTGTTGTTGTTGTTGTTGTGTAGCTGTGCGCTGTCCCCAGAGGTGGAGTCTACAGATACAGGCAGGTTTCCTTGAGCTGCTGTGAGCTCCACCCAGTTGGAGCTTCCCAGCAGCTTTGTTTACCTACTTAAGCCTCAGCAATGGCGGGCGCCCCTCCCCCAGCCTCGCTGCTGCCTTGCGGGTAGATCACAGACTGCTGTGCTAGCAATGAGGGAGGCTCCGTGGGCGTGGGACCCTCCCGGCCAGGTGTGGGATATGATCTCCTGGTGTGCCTGTTTGCTTAAAGAGCAATATTGGGGTGGGAGTTACCCGATTTTCCAGGTGTTGTGTGTCTCAGTTCCCCTGGCTAGGAAAAGGGATTCCCTTCCCCCTTGCGCTTCCCAGGTGAGGCGATGCCTCGCCCTGCTTCAGCTTTCGCTGGTCAGGCTGCAGCAGCTGACCAGCACCCATCGTCCGGCACTCCCCAGTGAGATGAACCCAGTACCTCAGTTGAAAATGCAGAAATCACCGGTCTTCTGTGTCGCTCTCGCTGGGAGTTGGAGACTGGAGCTGTTCCTATTCGGCCATCTTGCTCCGCCCCTCGACTTTGGTTTTATTTTGCTTTTTTTAATTTTTATTTTTGTTACTTTTTTCCAGGATTGGCTCTCAGGTAGAATAGTTTCCTGAGCTTAAAGCTGTTTGACAATGTCTTCTTCTAACATTTTAATATGAAAGAAAACTTATCTTGCTATGATTTTTCAGTCATGTACTATTTTCCACTGAACTTGTAGACCTAAGCCCTTTTTAAAAAATTCAATATTGCTCCAGAGAATGAGAAAGTGAACATGACTTTTTTTTTAAACTTCAAGAGAGAGTTGCTCCTTTCTGCTTGAGGGACTGAAAATTTCTTCATTCATGAAGTTCAATAATGTGTGGTTGGTGGTGGCTGTTTTTATGTATTCTTCCTGCAAAAGCCATAAACTATGTTTGTTAAAATCAGGTTCAGCTGCAATTGCCAGCAAAACCCAAAATAACAATAAGTTAACAAGATAATAATTTATTTTCCCTTCATGGTGAAGAAATCTGAAGGAAGCCATCATGTCAACATCCCAGGCACCATAGGAAGAAATGTCAGCAAATGAGAAAACTGTGTTCCTTTGACTTGATTCCTGGAATTCGTACATACTCTTCTTGCTTACATCCCATCGGCCAAAACTTCATTGCATGATTACACCTGAGTGGCAAAAGCAGCTAGGAAATGCTGCCTTTATTCCAAACAGATGTTTCCCAAATCCTTTGTTTTGATATGCTTTAGGTGGATTTCCTTGATCTCTTTTCCGCCTCATATGAGTCATTTGCTTATGCACTGAGCTGCCATTTAAGGACATAGTAATAGTACACTTCTTATTTGTTTGTTTGTATCCTAAGAGGCATAGGTGATATTATGGAAAAGAAAATGGGAACAATAACATAACTAGGGAGACACATACATATCTTGGAAGCTGTGTACTCTGAATTCTCCTCTGAGGTCATTTAGCCAACTCAGGAATTAATCTCATTCTCACTGAGTAATGCCCTTGAGTCTCAGTACAAATAAGACCCTTAATTTCCATCCAAGGCAACCAGTTTCATTATTCCTTATTCTTTTTGCTCACTAAAAATACCCTACAATTGTTTCTACCATGCCACCGAAAAGTCAGAAGAGGAGAAATACACTGAAGCCTGCGGAGAAGGACCATTTTTCCATTTTTAATAATTCAAGCTAAGAACTAGGGGAACTTCCCTGAGGCTCTCAGGAAATGCACAGAACTTATACAAAGAAACCTTACTGAGGTCCATGAAAAAGACTTGAATAAAGAATAAAGACATAACATTAACTTAAATGTTCAGAATTGATATTATAAATCTTGTTAAAAAATCAGAGATAAAAAAGCAAGGAAAACCCATAAATATAATACAAACCAATTGTATCCTGACATAATTTTCTTAATAAATGAAAACAAATATCTAATTATGCGAATGATTTATATGGAAGAATAATTGTCTAAGGTTTTTATTTTAAATAAAGAGTGACAAGGGTGGATTTTCTCTAATAAAAGATTATATTTTAAAGCTACAGTAACTAAAGCGTGTAGTGTTAGGCAAAGAACAGGCAGAACACTTAATGTCATATGCTGGAAAATTCAGAGTAAAAAAATATACATAATCATAGCATATGGGCAGATAAGCCTTTAAAATTCAGGGAGAAAAAAAATTAAAGACAAGAAAAGCTAAGTACCTGGGAGAAGAAAACTATATAAGACTCTCAAGCTATATCTGATACCAAAAATGTTAAAAGAATGCACTGAAGTTTCAAACTTAGAAAATGTGATCAAATATGCATTAGTAAAAAATAAGATGATACAATTAAGCATATTCTTCCAACCTTTTTTTTTTTTTTTGATGAGCAGAACATTTTTAAGCAACACATCAATGGCAGAAATCTTAAAGCCATGGTTGATTGATAGACCTTAAAAAACTGAGTTTACAAAATTAAAATGCAAACAAATACTGGGTAATAATTTCAACATAAATGAATGATAAAAACAAAATTAATGGAAAACAAAGAACACTGATAGAGAAGGAGGAGGAAAGACCATCCTCCTGCTTAGTCAACTAAATGCTGCTGATTCAGCCTGTTTTAGTTTGTTTTAAAGTTGTTTTTTTGTTGTTGTTGTTGTTTAGACGGAGTTTTGCTCTGTTGCCCAGGCTAGAGTGCAGTGGTGCAATCCTGGTTCACTGCAACCTCCGCCTCCCAGGTTCAAGCAATTCTCTGCCTCAGCCTCCCGAGTAGCTGGGATTACAGGCACCCACCACCACACCCAGCTAATTTTTTGTATTTTTAGTAGAGACAGGGTTTCACCATCTGTCCAGGCTGATCTTGAACTCCTGACCTTGTGATCCATCTGCCTCCGCCTCCCAAAGTGCTGGGATTATAGGCATGAGCCACCATGCCTGGCCTTGTTTTAAGTTTTATTATTCCATCCTTCCATTCTTCTTATTAGCATGGTCTCTGTTTACTTCAAAGGAAATACACTCATACCTTTTTTGGGTGAGTATAGTGCACCAACTACACCTTTCAGCCTGATGTTGACACATGCTCAATTAGAAAGCTTCCCCATCTCATTTAACAGATCAATGTGAATATAACCAAAGGAAATGTTTGAATAGATATTTATATTTTTATCAAAAAAGGTGTACTAAATAAACTGAATCTGGTGTCCTACTTATGTAATGTCAGTTGTTGTGGCCAGGTTTACATAGAAAAAGTGTACCTCTGTAGCACAGGACTTGAACTCATCCTTGCCACATGGCCTCAGCTCTGCTTCTAACTCAGACAGATTTGTGGGCTAGGAATGCTCCTCTCACCTGACTCAGAAGTTTGATATTTCCCAAGGCTCAGCTTCCCAACTCATACTCCTGCTCCCTAACCTGTCTATATAATTCTGCTTAGTTTTCCCAGTGTCACAGGCCTGAGGGTCTCTAGTTGTAGTTTCCTATTTCCATTTCCATCTCAGTGTAGAGTAAAACACACCTTCAGGTATTCTTTACTACAAGACCAATTGAAAGGTCCGAAAAAGACCAAAATACATCACTACTTTGATCCATTTAGGCATTCAGCTGCTTTGCTAACCTATTAGAAGCACACTGATTTTTTGTGTGTCATCAAAACCATTCTTAGCATCACAAAGGAATAGAAAAAAGTGTCAATGTGATCACTAAGAGTGGCCAGTTGAGGAGGCCACTCAATATTTTAATATATTAATAATGCAAAGATCAGCAATCAAATGGTTAACATGAATTTAATGTTATGAATCCTAACTGGCAATTGGCTTGGGACCAATTAGAAATACTGAAGAATTAAAACAAATCAATTCCATTGAATTGACTTCAGATCATATGGCTGACAGCTAAGTGCTTTGTGAATTTTTTTTCCTTTTAATATAACTAGTAGATCCGTTTTCAACAACCTCCGTGCCTAGTGCAGTGGTTGACAGGTCCTATGGGTGGGAATGCGGGGAAACACATTTCAGGGAGAATGAACAGCAGAAAGTAATCACTATACTCAGTGGAAATGTTGGTAGATGCAATTCCTGCTCCAATAGATAATTCAATATCGTTTACATACACTCTTTCATCTAGCTTCACCATGCAATCCTTAGATACTGAGATACAAGATTTTTTAAAAATCCAAAATTCAGTACTGTTGATAAAAATGTTCACAAATACCATTACTGATTTTAAGTTGAGAACAGAATCATACAGCGATAGCTCTTGTTTCTAAGACAGAATGTTTTTAGCTACTCTCTTTGGGCTGCTTAAATCTTTAACTATGATTTTATGATATTTTTGTCATTGGTGACATTAAGAGCAAAACCACTTATGAGGTTCATTTATGACTCAATGACCCTTCTGATTAATATCACATATGCAAGTAGAGTTTATAGAAATATCATGTAATTATGATGATAGTAAAAATAATGCAGCTGCTTTTTATGGAGTATTTAGTCTATGCTAGTTGCATCTAGACATTATTTTAAATGTAATCATCAAAGAAAGAAAAGAAAGGGACCTTGGAGATCTACAGCAGTGCATTCAGATACGAGATTCATTTATCATCCCTAACGTAAGCTGACGTTAAAGCTCATCATCACAGGAGTAACTGTAATTGTGAATGCAAGTTGTAGAGACAGGCAGAACCAAGTTGAAGAGGTAATTCCATCATTTACCAGCTTTTTTAGCCTGGCGCAAGGCCTTTTCTACAATTCAGTTTCTTCATCTGCAAAATAAGGATGGCAATAACAGGGACCTGATAGGATTGTTGCATAGATGATGCAAGAAATATGATGCTCAAAGTGCCTGACTCAAACATGTTTTCTGATACTACAAATTGTGTTACTTATTATTAGTGTGCATTCATTCATGCATTCATTTTCTAAATATCTTGTTGTTGCCTATGATTTACTCATTCCTGGGGTGTACACTAGAAATGGTCAGTGCTACCCTTTCAGTTGTCAAAGGTATGATTTCAGTAATGCCTGGCTAATTAAGCCCTCCTAAATATACATACTTCATTTGGAATTTCTGAAAGCTTTAAATCTCATCATGAATGGTTCATTTCTGCACTTCTTATGGTAGGCACCAGCCATATGTGACTGTTTTAATTTGAAGTTAATTGAAATGAAATAAAAACAAAACTGAAAAATCAGTCTCTCCGTTTTATCAGCTTTCAAGTGCTTGTTAGGGATGTGTGACCAGTAGCTGTAGACATGGACAGTTACATAACATTCCCATCATGGCAGAAAATTCCATTGAACAGCAATAGATACTTACAATTGTTTCATATTAAAGTGCAAGTAACCAATAAATTATTCAGTATTTATGCCTTTGGGACAAAGTCAGTTTAGATACTTTTCTAAGACCCTATTTTAATACAGACAAAGGAAATATGAAGGCACTGGGGAAAGTCTTGCAGACCTTTTCATTTCAGACATATTCAGCTTCAGTGCTATGCAAGCACACTCACAGCATATGAAATTAAGTCTGTAGATCTGACACCTTTGAAAGAAAAACCTCTATGTTTCCCGATCCTACTATTTTGATTAGCACACCACTGTTTGGCATTACTCAAGGATATTGGTGTGAGCTAACCTCACTCATGAGGAAAAGACATCAGTCTGAGAACAAATGCTCCTGAGTCAAGAGGAGAAATCAATCTCAGAGGGCTTGGGAGAAGTGATATTGTCTGAAATGCTCCTCTTGCCCTTATGTTTATCCCACCCTCCCATATATCAGGAACAGCACAAACCTTTGAAAGCTCCAGATATTGTGCTTTGGTAAGATCAAAATTTGCCATCAAAAATGGACCAGAGTCCCATTGCATGTTCATACACACAAACCCACAATTAAAAAAATTAAACAATAACACCCAAAGAAGCCAGCCACTCTATTTGAACAGATCTTATCTTACTTTCCAAATGAAGGCAAAACTCATCACTTCCCAGGTTAGAACAGCTGAGACCCATCAACCAACGGAAAACAATTTGTTCAGAGGAGAAGCTGTCACCAACTATTACCACGTGGAACGTGAAGAGCTGCTATAGACCTCAGCTCCCTGATTCTGGAAGGCCTGCTCCCATTTCACTTGACAGCTGTGGACATTGGAATAATACAAAACATAACCTAATCAACAGACTGTGAAAAATCTGAAAGCTAAAGACAGATGTTCAACCACCATCACCACCTTTCATATTTAATTATATTTATGTGGGGGAAAAACAAGCAGTGAGTCAATTCCTTTAAGAAGCTCTACTTGACTGTAAACTTAGTGACGAGATGGGTATGGCTTTCTCAGTTAAACAATGGGCTGCAAATGGCCTAAATCTAAGCTCTGGTGGCAGATGAGCCTATGCTGAATCAGCCTGTGTTCCATACTACAGTCTGCATGCTTTCTCCTACTTTCAGAGATACCTCATTCACCTTCACTTTTCCTTAGCAGACTAGCCTGCCAATGTCAAATCTATATCCAGCAGTGGCTGAATGAAGTTAGTATACGCTAGTCACTGCCAAGCAGACTGAGGGTAAATACATTTTTTTCTGACTTGAAAAACAAACACACACACAAATTTCCCTTTCTCTATTTTAATCCACAAAGATCTCAAAGAAATATCAGAAATGAAAAAGAAAAATACTATATTATCTACTATAGTGTTCCATATCAGGAAGTGACTTGTTATAAGTTAAGCAGGGGTCACAAAGTTGCCTGCTGATAAATTAAATGAATGAAATGACCTTAGTTTCCTCATTAGGGGCCCCAAAGAGAGTTAAGGGACCTGCGGAAAACTGAGGAATTCATGCCTGTTCTGTAGTTCAGCCCTTTAATACCACTTAGGAATGTGGGTCACATATAGATCAATTGGAGAGATGCTAGAAATCCAAGATTGTATACAAAATATAATTTCTAAATGTTGCCAATTACTCATATTTTTCCAACATAATCCATGGTGTGGAGACCAAATAAAATGTGTATATTCTAAATATAAACTGACTTTTGCAAGCTTTGACTTAAAAGAGTTCAGAACTACTAACTTTTACAAAATATTGTTTTTCTTGAGAGGTAATGACAAAAATAAGTCTATGTTTCTACAGGGCAGCAAGGATTAGTGAAACAGCCACTGAGCTAAAATTGAGAAGACTAGTGTCCTGCTGAGCTCTTGCATTTATAATCTGAGTGACTTTGGACAGATCACATATACAATCAGTGTCTCAGTTTCCTCCTATTTAAATTAGAGTCTCACCTGCCATGTCTCCTTTATGTTTTTCGGATATCAAATAGCGAACACACTTTTACAAGTGCCACACATTCTATTTCAAGGAAATATTATCTGTTAATTTTTCTACAAGTTATTAATAAAAATTTCCATTGTTTATCATGTACAGTACTCCCTCTATTCATCCGGAAGAGGTAGCTCTTGAGTACTAATAGATGTAGTTCAAATCATACTGTTAAATTCAAAGTAAAATAATATAGGTTTCTGCCATTAATTTAAGCAATTCCCTTAACATCTATGGGGATAGGTTTTCCTGTTGTCAAATATAATATTGATACTCTCTATTTTTATTCCAAGAATATTATGAAGCTAAAATGAAATAAAAAAATATTAGGAAAGAAACACAGTAATACTGTAAGGTAGCATTTTCAATTTTGATGACTATTATTAACAACAATTTTTCTTTCAAAGGTAATTGTTTTCCATGGAAAAGGAAAACAATGCTATCATTATATTAATTACCTTAATATTAGTATCATGCATAATGATTTATCACATACCAATTATACAACAACAATGTATATATTATAAAATAGCTCTACACGCTCTGTGAGATAGACACTCTTGCTGACCCCCTCAAATCCACAACTCTTCCGCCTCCCTTTTTTTTCTTTTGCTAAGAATTGAGTAGTTTTATTTGAGGCAGCAATATTCCCAGCCCCATTCTCTACACTTTCTTTCTTAGAGTCCCTTGCAGGAAGGGGTAGACACATAGCAAACAGTTCACATTACGCCAGAGAAGCGAAGTACGTGGGGGTTGTAGGAAGGTTTTGCTTTATCTATGTAAGGCAACAGGGGGCTGATACTTTCATTCTTCTTTTTTCTGCTCCAGACTTTTTCTACAGTTCCAGAGGCAGTGAAAAGGATAGGGAAAAGCTAAGCAAACTGTAGATTTGCTGTGGGTGAAGTTTTCAAATAAGGAAACCAATGCTGGCAGTTGACAAAGCCCACATTTCTTTTTGTGTGAGATCTATATTCCCAAACTTGTTCAAATCTCTGTAAATTATTCCTTTTATTTTTGACACTCAGCAATCTTAGATGAAAACTCATCCATTTGATTCTAACTCCATGATGGTAAGCCCTATTCTGCAAGACATGGAAGCCCACATTTGAACAATGAAATGAGAGAAGTTATTAATCTTTCTGGAAACTAATTCTTCCATCAATAAAATGTGGGCTGTAACAAAAACTTCAGTCATTTTTGTAAGAAGCAACAGAAGAGTTTGTATAAAACTATTCCATGAAAACTAAAAAGGGCAATAGAAATCAGGTCTTTAGTATTGTTCATGCAGATTAAAACTTCACAGATTCTGATTATAAAATATGATTTTAGAATATTGTGGCACATTTTCTAAATATTCCACCCATGGAGAATCAGTGATGTCTGAGTATATTTAATGGTTCTTCAAGTTCCTTCAAAAAAGCTACAGATTATCTAATGTCGTTCTATTACACTGGACTCTCTTTGGAAGATGCTTTCTTGGTTCTTGTTCAAATCCACATACCAGTCAAAATATCACAATATTGCTTCTTTAGCTTTCCTATGCAGAGAATTCAGGAAGATTTGTGAGGCCTTGAGTTTCCCTCACCTATTATAGAAGGTATAAAGGTATTTCACAGCAGAAGATACATGGGACAGAAGGCTGAATAGCCAGACAGTTAAATAAGAAGTGCTAAGATGGATTCTAATGTTTGAATGTGCAAGGGCCAGTGAGGACAGTGATGTCAAATACTTGTAGTGGAGAATGAGAGTAGAGAGAGAACAGTGCACTGAGCATCCTCTATTATTAGCAGCCAAATTAAACATGTAGCATAAGTCATTTAATCCACACAGAAATTGAGAGATAGCTATCTACACTTGAGTTTTACAAATATTAGAGTGGTTTGCCTCTTTGCCCAAATTTACAACAATTTGAAAAAGCATACTTAGAATCCCAATCTAGGTGATGTGAACTCAGACCACTAAGATATATTTCATTCCAGTTCCCATAACTGAACAGAGATGGGTCAACTGCTACTGGTTGTCCACAAAGACATGAGGATATGTAGAGAGCCATTCTTTTAGGAGTTAGCAGATTATATTACTAAGGACAGATTTTGATCTATGAGTGACTGGCATGCCTGAGATTGCAATGGTATTTTCTGGTCGGGATGCTTCACACATACTGGGTTAAATGAGTAACAAGAACACGTGCTAGTCTTCAGTTGGTGCAGTGTAAAAATGTAAAGTTCAGGCCCTGGATTCAGACTGGGTTTGGATCTGGAGTCTGCCACTTACTTACTAATTGTGTGAACCATGACATTAATTTAAAATCTTTTGCTTCAGTGTTCTCATTGTTAAAATGGGAATAGTATCAATTCTGCCTCATAGATTGATTGTTGGAATTAAATAAAGTAATTAATTTTAGCAGTTATATTTAAGGGAAACTTAAGACTGCTAGAGCTTCACTGTGTTTACTTGGTGTCTAAATTTACTTTAATCTGGAGGGCAATGAAGGCAAAAAGGCAAAATGAACTCTAGAAATGCATACATCACAATTCATCTTGTCAAAAATTTTTCTTCAGGGAATGTAAATTAGATCAATTTGAAATGAATAATTTAAGATATATAGAGAAGTACAGGGGATCATGTGAATGAGCATTTCAGATGTGGATATTTACATCATTTTGTCGGCAGTTTTCTGGAGACAAGGTCCTGCTCTATTGCCCAAGCTGGAGTGCCGTGGCATGATCATGACTCACTGCAGCCTCAACCTCCTGGGCCCAAGTACTCCTCCTGCCTGAGCCCCCCGAGTAGCTGAGTCTACAGGTATGCACCACGATGCCTGGCTAATTTATTTTTATTTCTAGTGGAGACAGGGTTTTACTATGTTGCCCCCACTGGTCTTGAACTCCTGGCCTCAAGTAATCCTCCCACCTCAGCCTCTCAAAGTGTTAGGATTACCAGTGTGAGCCCCCAATGCCCTATGATATTTATATTATAAGTTACAAATTATAACAGACAGCTTTGGTGGGTAACTGCTTAGGCTATACGTCCCCCTTAGGAGAATTGCTCCTGATCACGCTTGGTGAAATGGAGCAGCTAAGTCGGAACCGGATGACCCATCTCTCTTGCCATCACAGATTGAACTATTTACACAGTTTTGCCTAACAGGCTGTGTCTCCTAGGAACTTAAAATTGGAACTCAGAGAATGTAGTCAATTTCTGTCAGACACTTGAACTTGGAATATGTGCAATATTGGGGCTGGGACAGTCTAGTAAAGGCTGAAGCAGCAAAGTAGAAAAGGCAGGTTGGCTGAGAATAAAGAAAAACTGAAGTCGTGTCCGGAGCCAGGCAGCTGGGGCCAAGTCAGGATTCTACTTTTTGTTATTTGCCAGTTTGTATGACCTTAAGCAAGTGACATAACTTCTCCCTACTCAGTTTATTCTCTCATTGTGATGATTGAATGAGTCAGGATAGGTGAAGCACCTGCAAGGGGATTAGGGAACCTGGCACAGGCTTTAGAGCGTTATCTCATTTCTAATTATGGGTTTCCCCTTTTTCTACTATCATATGTCTACATTAATCTGTGTGGGTGATCTGTTATCACGAGAGTGCAAGTTGGGATATGAAGGAGCACCTTATTCCCTGATAACGTTCTAGCTTCTTGACCCAGTCATGCACAATGGGACTTCATGTTTTTGGATTCCTTGAAATCACCCTATATGCTTCCAATAAATTATCTTTTTCCCCTCTATTAATAATAGTTTCAGGCCCTGTAAATACTTAATCTCCGAAGAAGAAACACCAATTTGCACCACCCTTTGGGAAAATTTGAACTACCCGTTCCTGACATTTTGGTGAACAATTCAGTATTAAGCATACCCTTGCTACCCCTGATGTAGAGGTTGTTATTGGATACATATAGAAATTTTGCAGTGCTCTATTAGAACAGTACTAATCAAAGAGAGTGCTAGGCATGAGAGTGATATGAAACTCACAGATCATAAAGATGCCTCCAAATTATTATTATAATCTACATCTAAAATCATTTCTGTTTCATAGCTCCCTTTGGTAAAAAAAAAAAAAAACTCATAATTCAGTTAGGTAGTTTCTAGATGTGGATGCTATTCAAAGAATCTCGAAACATATTCCCTAAGACCCTCTTATGGGTAAGACTGACATAATCATAAAAAATAAAAATGCTATTAAATAGACTATAAATTTCGAAATGATACAGAAATGCAATAACCAGCCAGAGATTTGAAGGAAATAATAAAAGCAAACAAAAACGAAATAGACCCTTCCTCCAGTAGAGATTATACCAAAGCCACAAGACAAGGATCAAGGAGCTTCTACTGTATCACCTAGTTCAGGTAAGAGATAGGGCTTTAAAGAGGGTCAGATAAATTGCTACATGGGCAGCCAAACCACAGTGCTTATAAATGTGCTTCTAATGATTTCATTAGGAATTTAACTAAAAGCATAGCAAAATAGATATTTCATTTTTTTTTGTATACAATATAAATGCACTTTGCTAGAACCTAAAAGAAAATCTATGTTTGTAAAATGTATGCAAACTCTTCCCATAAATCTAAATCAGGGATGATTTCTGGCTTTGAAGCTCTGTGGTAATGTGCAATGCATTGCAATATGAGATTTCAGTGAAACAAGGAATAAAATCAATTAAGAAAATTTAGTCTGCACTGTAAAACCTAACTAAGCAAATAAAAAACAAAATTATTTGTAAAATCTTTAGAGACAAGCTGATCATTGCATTTGCAGCACTATTATTGAAAGAATTTATTTCATTGTAGGTACTTCTCACATGCCACCCAGACAGGCGACTTAGCCAGAATTTATGACCAGTTATACAAGCTGAGCTCCCTGTCATGAGCCAATTGCAATACCTCTTTCACAAATGTATAATATGCCACA
This sequence comes from Theropithecus gelada, assembly GCF_003255815.1. Classification (NCBI taxonomy): domain Eukaryota; kingdom Metazoa; phylum Chordata; class Mammalia; order Primates; family Cercopithecidae; genus Theropithecus; species Theropithecus gelada. Next base: position 42,341,613 of record NC_037681.1, read on the forward strand.
GTGTTATTCACATGGCATTTACCAGCCATGCTCACCATTGAGTACCAAGTCCCCAGGGTCAATGGCACCTGAAATATCTGTCATAGAGGCACTGAGATTCCCCCTAGGTAGCCAGAAGTATCACCTCTCATAGAAGGGTGGGAGTAGTTGATGATGGTTGAAATGTGGTATAATTCTCTGATCCATGAAATTTTACAATCAAACTTTCTATCATTTATAAGTCCATGTTTGACTTTTTTGATCTGTTTGTGGCATGTCCATGGGGCTAGGACTCATGAAAAGATTCTCATTTCAATTTTCATTATATTGATGAAGAAACTGAGGGTTGAAAAGCTGTAGCAAATTCTTGTGGCTACCCAGATGTATGAGATCCAGATAGGATCCAAGTTTCCTTTAGTCATCCTGAATCTTCTTCAGCTCATTCCCACGAATCCTTATATGTCTCTATTCTATCTGAAAATTATTTTGTAATTTTTCAAGCTTGATCTCAAATCTATCTGGCCACTGCCAATCAGTAAGAAACTCCTTCATCTGAGAAAGAAGCACCAGAGAAGAAGTTAGTAGGAATGAAAACAACCATGTTCTATGCCACCCCCTTCTCCAAGCTTTTAATAACTCTACATTTTTGGACTTCTGGGGAGAAATTAGACATTGCAAATCATTCTGCTTCTGCAGCTACAGAATTACCTGAGAGAAAAGATACTGTTAAAGTCTACAATTTCACAGCATCAGATTATTATTCTCTTAGAAAGAGCAAAGGAAGCTTTTAGGGCTACAAATCATATAACTACAATAGGTCCTAAAGTCACATGTTTTAAAACATGTCAGAAGCACCAGAAACTGCAGCAGGAATATCGTTTTTACCTGAATTTCTAAAACATGCAATAATATGTATAGGAAGAAGGGAAAACGTACCGTACTATCTGGGAGGCTGTAGTGGTAGGAAACACATTATAGCAAAGAATTACCTGTTGTTACCTCTCCGATTAAGATAGAGATGTATTAAATATTTCTACTGTACTTTCTACCAAACAGTTGGTAATGAGAGGTGTGTGTCATAAGTAACACCACTTCATAAGTCCCCTCAGATCTGTACACAGGTTTTGAAGTTCTGCTGCACAGGTCTGCAATCCCACCCAGGATAAATCACTGCTGAGTGCCTTGTCCCCAACAGGGGGCTGTTAATTAGTTTTAAAGGCTCCTGCAGTTCCTCTACTGTTTCCAAGAAGTATGCACACCCAGCAATATATAAAAATCTATTGTTTTTTTTTGTTTGTTTTAATGGTCAGCCCAGGCTGAGATTTTATGAGCTTCCCATGGCTGTATAAAAGTTAAGCTATATGCAAATGTGCAAAGAAAAGGCTGTTAAAATTGACTGGGATAAATGCTTTGTTTATCCTGCAGCTGGAATGCAGTGGAACTCCACTGAAATGGAAGGGGAAAGGAGGCCAAATATCATGTGTATCCACCCGTGAGGCTGGGGCAGGGGAGAGCTGCTCTGTGTCTCGGGATTCATTCTAGTTTGCACCTAGCCTAGCTGTGGAGCTGTGTTTTGTACTCCCAGAGAGCAAAATTTTTTCATCCTCAAACATAGTAGACTACGAATAGAAAGCCTGTGAATTCTAGCATCTTAGAACTGGTGTGGAGCTTAGAGAAGGGCATCCCTCCCTCCCATATCACAAGCACAGAAAATGAGATCCACAAGAACCAACCTCAAAAATAGTCATACATATATAAAAACAACACACTGTACCCTAAATATATATGCATATATAATTATTTGTTAATGAAAAACAAATAACAATGAATTTCAGGAATAAATGAAATACAAAAAAGTACTCATGACAGCGCTCATCACTGCTTATTAGATCCAGCAGATACCCTAGAGATAATTACTAATCAAAGTCAATAACACATTGGATTTGATTCCCAGTTTAACAAATATTTATTAATCATCTACTAGGTACCAGGGACTGTGCTCTGAACATTGAAGACTCTAAACAATCTCAGGTCTCAAAGAACTTGTTTGAGTTTTTAAATTTTTAAATTACATCTTCACTGATGTATAATTTAGATACAATAAGATGCATAGATCTTAAATGTACAGTTTGATGAGTTTTGACAAGTGTAAATACCTGTGAGATTATATCAAAGAACATACACACACATCCTCCACAGACACATGCACAATTATGACATTATATCTTTGTTTATAATTTATTTAAAATATATTCCTGAGTTGGGAACTTTAATTCTCATTTTTTTAAATCCTAAAAAGCCCACAATCCTCAAGTTATCCAAGAGGTCAGTAGAACATTTAGTTCTGCACGCACGCACACACACACATATAAACTTTTCTTCTTGCTGTGATAAAATACTATCCTTGTGAAGTCATATAATCTTTTATTCTGCGTATCAGTAAGATAACATTGAACACTTCCAAGAAAGTGGGACATTAATGTTATAACAGCTAATGTATAGTGTTAGCTCCATAAGGAATATAACTGACTTTTTCCCACTGAACCTCACTGAAAACCTAACGAAAAACTTGGACTAGGCACAATGATTGCCAACTCTATTTCACAGAGTGCCTCTGAGGCATCAAAAGTTCAACTGCCTAGTCAAGTAGGTGGCAGGAGAATACAATGAACCCTTATTTTCTGACTCTGGAGTTTAAGTTTCTTAACTTCACACAAGATGGTCTCCCATAATAAGATAGGCACCTGTGTAAAGACTAAAGTTTTTTGTTGTTGTTTTTTGGTATGTGAGTCCCTAAATCTATAACCAGAGCCACAACTTGGTCACACAGGGCAGTTCTAATACCTAAAATAATATAGAATTCAAGATTCTTTTGAATTTAAAATGATAGATAAGTATCTATCTAACCTAAAGTAGGTTTTTTCAAACAGCTAAAATATAGATAACTAAATGCCAGAACAACACTAAGATTCACTATTTAGCCAATAAATGAAATAAAAGACAATATCTGGTATACACCCACATGTACTCTTAATTGATTTACAGTCGCCCTTGACTCCAGCCCTTTCCCTTTGATTAATTTCATAAAGATTCCTCTCCCTTTTGCACTCATCCAAGTTTCAAAACCTACATTTTTTTTTCTATATTTATGGTTATATAATTTACATGCTTAGGCAATATTGGACAACTTAGAGAACTCAATGATTTCAGGTAACATAAATAATACCCCAAATCTCCCAACTACATAAGACAGGTTTTTTTTGGTGATCTCCTTCTGATAAGAGAAGTAGATAGGCATATCCTAATTTGCCTTGGTATTACTACTGCTTTAATCAACTTATCTGGCATTTTTCTATTACTTTTTAAAGATAATTAAGCCAAGGTGTTCAGTTATCAATTGGAATTTTTTAAAAATTACAAAATCAAAAGCAAGAAGGCTTTAATATTTTTAACTCAGATGCACAGTATATTTAAAAACCTCTCTTAAAAAATATTAGATGATTATCAGGGATGGTCAAGTCCAGTTGAAGGTATGATAGGTGGGGCCTCTTAGGGCCCAGCCAGGGTGGTAATGGGCAGAGTCCAGTGAGGCAGATGGTCATTTGGAGAGCCAGTTCCCCAGCAATTGAGGAATAATCACCAGTCAATGGGGAAGCGTTGAATATTTAGTACAGGTAGTTGGAAAATTATCTAATTGGATAATACTTACAACATGCCACCTAGATATACAGAGATACATATTTTCCAGGTAATTTAAGAGATCACTTCTAAAAACTAAAAATATAAAATTCTACAATCATCCATAAATAAATATTCCACTCACGTCAAGGATAACTTGAGGGTTGTGGGCTCTCAAAGATAAAAGAAAGAGAAGTAAAAACATCAGCTCAAGAATATATATTAAATAGATTATAAACAAAGAAATAATATCATGAATAAATAATGTGCCCCTGAAAACAAATAAGAAAAGCACTAACACAATAATAGACAAATGGGCTATGAACATGAAAAAAATGTTTTAAAAAGAAGAAATATAAACATAATACGTCTGATAAACATGTGAAAGAATAACTTCTCTAGAAGAAAAAATGCATATTAAAACATATGGATATTCTTTGTTATCAAATTATTTCAAGGTTGGTGATAGTGGAGTGTGGCAGGCTTTCAAAATGCTTCTATTAGGGGAATAAAACAATACAGTGTTCCTTATAAATCAGTTTGGCTCCACGTTTCAAGATCATTAAACATACTCCTGTTTTACCAAATGATTCTATTTCTCAGAATTTATCTTTCGAAAAAATTATTTAAATATGCAAAAAGATGCTCATGATATTTATAATAGCAAAAGAGAAAATGGAAACACTCTACTTGTCCAATACCAGAAGATGTTCACTCTATTTCAAAATATTTATATAAAGGAATATAGCAGTTCACATTTCCAAAGAATAGCAGAGATGAGAAAAAAAAAAATGGTCATGCTAAACCAGTTAATTAGCCAAAAAATAGAAAAGACAAATTTTAAAAAAATTATTAGTGGTCGAGGAATGAAAGATTTGTTTTTCTTTTGTTAGAGAGTTAATACGATAGTTTAGAGAATTTGGTTATTATGTTACATTTTGTTAATGCAGAGGAAATACAGCAAACGTACAGAGTTGTCAAATGCAATGCAATTTGTTCTGTTGAGAACAACTTGCTTGTTTAGACTTGATGAAAACACTGAATCTAGTTATCTGTAGAAAGGAATATATGCGTATAACTTCTAATAATTATATTGTGACTCTTTCATCTGGAACAAAGGACTATGCATCATTCAGATAATTGGGAAGAGAAGTTGGATATGCAGGAGGGTAGGCCTGATCACTTCTGCCTGAGAGGAGCAGAGTCACTAACAGCCCTCCGGCTCAAATGGCACATTTGTATAGGTGAAAAAAAAGGGCACCTATTCCTCCTAACACTTAACTACCATGTGTCCAGAAATACTCATGACTGTAACTACAGAAGTAAATGGTGCCCTCTGGAATTGCATGTCACAATGGTCCAAAGTAACTCAGGCTACTGTCTAAGAAGATCAGAAGTCACTTAGAGACCGGGTCTAGCCAGAGGCTAATAGGGGGAAAATAAATAAGGAATGAGAAGGGGAGAAGCTATACCCCCAACCCCTGTCCCACACTTCACTGCTTTCCATAGTGACATGGGGGAAGTGCAGGACTAGAAGAGCAGGAAAGTGATCATATCTGATTATCCCAAGGAGTAGTTCAGAGATCCTTTCATGACAGAGGGTATGATGGGGCTGGAGGCAGACAGGACTCAGTATACGGTTCAAAATGGGCAATTAGAATAGACATTCCGATCTACAAAATTAGGAAGAAAATATCTCTCTTGTGGGATTGTTAGCATGGAATTCCATACATACATATGCATATAGACATATATTACTTGGTAAGTTGTAAATGCTTACAAATGATAACAATGTAAAAACCTGCTTCATCTCACTGACATTTCAGCAAATTCTAGAGAAATTCTTATTAGCACTGCTAAGTGTTCCTCATGCTGTGTTAGAAGGAGCCAGGCAGCCAAGAGAGTCAGCATCAATAACATCTCCAGTTCCACTATTTCTAGCTAAAGGGTAAATCTTTTAAACTTTTAAGATCTACGTTTCTTTATACATAAAGTAGGGCTAAAAGTCCTTTTGCCCCTTCCCAATGAGATCCTGTCTATAGAATGATTATACACACTGAAAGACCTGCATAAATGCAAGAGATATTGTGGAAGTGTTTGCATGCATGTGTGTTTTATGGTTATTCTTCACTCCTCTGTTCCTCTGTTTTTACCAACAGTAAACACATGAAACCTGAAAGAAGCCTCCATGCTTTGTATTGAAACAAAAAGAGGCACCTGGGAAACGGTTCTGCTTTGTTACTTTACTTTAGAGAAGAGGGATCTTGACAAGACAGCAGCCAAGGCCTTGAGGTCTTGGGGTCTAGAACAAGCAAAATAATAGGAGCTGAAAAAAATGATTCATGGGTAATTTTTTTTTTTTTTTCTAAGACAGAGTCTTACTCTGTCGCCCAGGCTGGAGTGCAGTGACTAGATCTCGGCTCGCTGCAAGCCCTGCCTCGCAGGTTCACGCCATTCTCCGGCATCAGCCTCCGGAGTCTCTGGGAGTACCGGCGCCCGCCACCACGCCTGGCTAATTTTTTTGTAGTTTTAGTAGAGACGGGGTTTCACCGTGTTAGCCAGGATGGTCTCGATCTGCTGACCTCATGATCCACCTCCCTCGGCCTCCCAAAGTGCTGGGATTACAGGCGTGAGCTACCGTGCCCAGCCATGGGTAAACTTTTAAATAAAAGCAATCCCGATCCTCTAATATCTTCCCATTTGCTCCATCGGAGACATTTCCTGGTAACTCTTGGGAAGCTTTCCTTGAACTTGGAAAAGGCAGCCTTGGAATTTACTGTAGACATGCACTGACTAAGTATTTCAGTCTTAACCAAAGGAGAGAGGAGAACCCATTTTGGTGCACATAATCTAACCAGACAAAGACTGAAACTCTTGATTATGTCATGATTTCTGTATGAACCCATGAGTTCCTGCACATTAGTTAAGATTATAGGTTTTTCTGCCAACTTCCCATATCTAATGCCAAGGGAATTGAATAGAGGAATCCATCACTTATCTGCTTCCTACATAACAAAAATGCCAAAGTTTTGGAATTAGAGTTAAAATATATATAGGTGCTAGTTTTGTAAATAAAAAGTTATAAGGAAGTCCGTCAATGTTAGCAACTCTTCTTCTGGGGGCATTGCTACATTGTTTGTACGTCTGTCCCTTACTCTATTTCATGGATTAATAAATCAAAGGGTGCCAGATGAAGAAGTTTCTTTGGTCTGGATATTCACCTGTTAGCAGAAATCTCATCTAAAAATATATTTGCACAGATCCCTCTTTTTTTTTTTTTTCCTATGCTTATTTGTGATGTAAGTGACTTGCTAACATTGAACTTCATTAACTCTAAAATGTGTGAGACTCATCTTGTTTTTTTCTGGTTTAGCATTCAGAAAGTGGCACATATTTACCTATGTAACAAACCTGCACATCCTGCACATGTACCTCAGAACTTAAAATTTAAAAAATTAGAGAAGTGTTTATCAAATTATGAAAATTTATTTCTAGTGAGACTAAGCCACAGCATGCGGGTGATTTGGGGCACAGTTTTCTATACTTCACCATTCCATAAGCTAGCAATAAATACAGGGGCAAATGTTACTGTACATTTTCCACATATAGGAAGAAGGCATTTTCTAATTTCAGAGCTTAGTGCAATAATATCATTCAGATATTACTTTTCTTTCCTTTCCAAAGTTTTCTCATCTCTGCTTTTCCTGGATATCCTTAGGAAACTTACAGGGGTGCTTATTTCTTATAGACAGCTCACAGGGCGCATTATTTTTCTGTAGCATGGAAGGAAAACTGGGTCAACATGGAACCCTGGTGGTTCACGTGAGTTAGAGGTGGTAGGGATGTCGGGAAAATTGAGGGAAGCAGAAAACGCAGAATCTGGAAGACAATAAGGCAGTTGTCCTGTCCAAACTTGTTAACACATATTTTTTTGTTTTTCTTTTCATATAGGCTCCACACCTACCACCTCCTCCTCTCTTTACACACATAGATCCATATGCCTGTCAAAAGTCAAACGCTAATGATGTAGTATTTTCCTTAAGCCTTTAGGGAACAGCATTGGCACCCTATTGTCTGCTCATCAGCCAGCATTCTTTGGACTAATGTTCAATGCCCTTCATGACTCTCTTCCAATTTGCATCATTTCTGATGCCTCTTTATCATGAATCCTCGCCCCCCAGCTGATGAGGGTTTCTGCCGATTTTGAGTGAAAGAACATTGTTTTAGTCTTATAAAGCTATGTATAGAGAGTAACAATTTACCAGAAGTGAAAGATGTCAAGGCACAGGGTACCCACTTGGATTATACATGAACCAAAGAGAACCTATAACATTTAGAGGCTTTAACACTAACCTAAAATACAGTTTCATCCTTGATGCTTTACAATTGTGACTGCCATGGTGTGCACCTGTTAGGGTTCAGGTGAATTTTAGGAGTATGTCCACCTTCTGCTTTCAATTGCGGAATGATTGAAACAATAAATGTGCTGAGCACCTGTAGTGTTCCAGACTTGCAGCTAAGCATTTGTGTATGTATCAATGAGACAGGCAACAATATTCTCATTTTACAGAGGAAAACTGAGCACAAGTAGAGACTAAATGACCAAGGACACGCAGCCAGTCAGGGAACTAGGACTCACACTTAGGTGGTTTGCTGCTGTTTAACTTCTTTCTCAAGCTCACTTCCTGGAGAAATGGTTTTATTTTCCGTTTGAATGAAGGTCTACTGATCACGCAGACTTCTAGATATCAGATTAATTTACTACTATACTACCTTTGTCTTATACAAATTATACAAAATTCAGTTAATTTCAATGCTCCAATAAAAATACATTCCATTTCTCCTTTTCACTAGGAACAGTCGTAAACTTCCTGAAGCCAGGGAGTAGGGATATGCTGCAAAACATTTTATCTCCTATGTCCAGCAGAGTTCCTGGCACAAAGATAGTGATGAAAGTCACTTAAATGAGTAGATTATAAATGGGACCTGTGCTCAGGCTTATACCAGTCTTTCTGAATATTGACAAGAAGTAGACAAGCCAACTTGTCCAAGGTCACCAAGTGACTGCTCACTGAAGCAAAACTTTTCTCAATACTTATTATGTAGAAACCAGGCTAGCACCAGGTGCAAAGTCTAGACTAAGAGAAGTCTGGAAGAGGAGGATGTTTGGTTTGTCTTAAGAAGTTTAAAATCTGATCTAGTTCCATCTTCCAATGCATTTCTTATGGTCTATACCAAGCAACCAATGATGTAAATAAAACATTCAGGTTTCTTGTAGAAATGTTGCTCCACTATCCCTCATGCAATAATGCAGCACTTTGTAACAAGCTTTATAATGAGGCTATGAATTAAAGTGATGCATGGCTTTTCTGAACTACAATATGCATCACAACAGCCTGTATTAACAATTTAAAACCGTATAATGTGCTTTATAAGCTAATAAAGTAGCTGCCTCTAAATGATTTATCAAATATGAATAATGCATCCAGAAATAACTTACAGGAACAGAGCCAGCATCCTCCATCCCTTTGCTAGCTGACTTTCTACACAGATGATACTGAGGACACATGGGAGCTGAGTTACTGAGCTCTAGACACCAGTCTCCTGTTCTGCCAGGAAGCCTGCCTGAGTTCTCCCAGGAGCCTCCCTTGTAATCATCTATTTTCAATATTTCAGGCAGCCTCTCAGCCTTTTCCCTTCTGGCTCTCTCTCTAACCCTTTATTCTCCCCTATAGCTTTCTCCTCTTTTAGAATCTTCTTCATTCCATCATCCTTTCTGCTTATTTAAAGGGAGGACAGAAGTTATCTTAGAAAGTTTCTGTATAGGAGCAGCTATCTGTAGTAGATGAAGGAATCAGAAGGGAGAACTCTAAGGGCTAATAACCCAGAAAGAGAACAGTTCTACATGCTTTCTAAACTTCTAAGATATATTCACATTAGATTTTAAACTGCCCATTATTCTAAGTGAAGTAACTCAGGAATGGAAAAGCAAATATCATATGTTCTGACTTATAAGAGGAAGCTAAGCTATGAGGATGCAAAGGCATAAGTTTGGTATAATGGGCTTTGAGGACTCAGTTGGGAGAGGAGTTAGGGATAAAAGACTACATATTGGGTACAATGTACACTGCTCAGGTGATGGGTGCACTAAAATCTCAGAAATTACCGCTAAATAAGTTATCCATGTAACCAAAAACAACCTGTACACCAAAACTTACTAAACTAAAACTAAAATAAAATACTTTGAAGAAGTAGGGGGATAGAAAATGACTTCCATCTACCCTTATAGGTTCTTTGGCTGGTCTATGAATTAAATTAACATAAGACAGATTAATAGAAGAAAAAACATATATAATTCCCTACATATATATGGGAATCCAAAATTCCCATATAGGAGGGAGACTCAATAAGCGTCAGGTAATTAAAACTTCTATAGCATTGTAAGCTACAGAAAGAAACAGAAGCTTGGGTCATCTAGGTGGTGGACACACAAGTTAAAGGAAGGTGGAAGGAGGAAATGTATGGTGAATAAAGGTTGTCTTGTTATGAAAAATAAAAGAAGTGTTTCAAACATATCTGAATTTATGAAATAAGAGTAAATGTCCTACCTGATGTGATACTGCATTATATGTAAGACTATGTACATATATTTAAAAAAGAAAATCACAAACATATTGACATTGTTAAGCATTATTTAAATAATTTTCTTTAAAATATTAAGTTTTCTAAAATCACATTCTAAAACCATCCTTATTTTGAAATCAGAACATACATTAGTACAATGTATTATTAATCGTAAAATTAGTAGTAATAGTAACATATATTAGACCCATTATTAGAGAAAGAAATAACAATGAGTCAATTGGTGAACAATGCCTCACTTACAAATTTATTTTTACATAGTTAATTCTAACGGTTATCAACAATCCCTTTAAACCATTCATAATCTTTCACCCTAATGTCAAGAAAGTCAGCAATATGAAAGACTTTCTGAAGGGGAACAGTGACCTAAAAATAAAAATTCTGCATTTGAAAAAAAAAAATTAACTGCCTAAATGCCTGAATACTAACTAGACTTAATGCTCAGAGTTTTATCTGTTGAACACTGCTTTTGTGAACTGTGACAGTGTTTACCAAAACACTCAAAGCATGGTGAATCTCAGTCTGGACTTCTGGAGATTTGGTGTTTGAAATAACGATGTATATGTACAAAACCAAAGACATAGGGGAGAAGTTTGTAAGAGCCCATTGTTCCTACCTGACATGAGAAGCAGTTAGCTCTTTCAAAACCCCTAAGAGAGCCTCACCAAACTAAATTTCAAAAAATTATGAGAACTTGCTGTGAGAAAAAAGACATAGGATTACTATTATCTCTAGCAGAGAAGAAACTCACCATAGGCCAGAAAATTGAAGAAAAATCCAACCTTCTACACATTTATGAAATGTATGTGGGAACCAGAAAATTTGATTCAAATTCTATAGAGTACTAGCCCCAGACTGAGGTTACACCAACACAAACACTCATTCCCATATGAAATGCAAAACAGCAAATACGCCAAAGGCCAACAGGAATGCTCACAGAAATCTCTTTTTCACAAGTGGACTGCAGCTGTCATCTGAAAGTTGGAATGGAGCAGCAAAGATGAGAGATATCTTTGGCAGCACAGAAAGCAGGGGACGTGGTGGGAATTAACATAGAAAATTCTTTAGTAACCAAAAAGCTTAGTGCTAGTCTACAAGCTAGCACTCGCTAGAGCGAGATCTCCCAGCATTCAGAAAACTGGCAGCTCATTTTTAAAGGATGAAGAGAACTCTGGAATATCTCTACTGTTCAGGTCCTGAGCCTTTCTAAAGGAAATCTAAAATCCCAATATGGCCCTAAAAAATTTGAAATTAGAGGCAAACAAAATCAATTAAACCTGCAAGAATAACCTGACAGAGGCCATCAAAAGATTAGACTCACTCAGAGCACTCCCCTCAGTGCTGTCCTGATAGAAGATGTGGTACACTATTATTTGGATTCAGACCTTGTTTACCTGTCTTTGTTGTTCTACCTCAAAAAAATAGCTGGCGTTCAATCAAAAACTCCAACGCACACGATGAAGCAAGGAAATGCAAGAGAGAAAACACTTAAGAAATGACTACAATGGAAATAACAAAGATAATAAAATAATTATGATGAAGTTTCCATTTTTGCTAATGGAGAGGTGGCTTACAAGACTAGCCCTCCCGCCATAACAACTACAGAACTGGATAATATACAGTGGCCAACTGTTTTTCAGGCAATGGAAAACAGGCAGCACAAGACTCCAAACTCACGAGGAGGCTGTGAGATGATCTTTTTCAATTATACAGCTATCTACATGGGAAAAAAATTTCTCATTTGGGCAAAAAGTGATGCAACTCTAGTAGAACAGGACTGTCCAGCTGAAACTAGGCAGCAGAAATCATAATTTGAGGCCACTGAAAAGGGTGAAATCTGAGATGGAACATTGGGGAGGTGGAACCAAGAAGATAAGGTGTCCAGAATTTACTATAAGGGCTCCCTATGAATCTGTGGTTGAGAGATAGGCCTTCTATGTTTGGGAAAATCCAATCAAGGTTTACTAGACAGCTTCTGTGAGGTTGTTGAGAATGGAACAGAGGTACTGATGCTGAACGCTGATGGGGGAAAGCAGTGCTGAGAAATGTTGGAATCCTGACCATGCCAGAGTAAGTCTCATTGACCACTTCTTTGTAGCCCTAGCAGCCAAAAAATAATAGAAATGCCACTTTATTAACAGAAAGGAGTGAAGATAACCGTGGAGAGTAAGACCTACCCCATACTCACTTTGAATAAGACTAAACTCAAGCCTTAATAGGATCCCAAAGGAAGACAGATTTGAAAGTTTTGTCTCACCAAGTTATATGGGCTTGGGAAATTCTGAGAATTTCACAGATCTGCATCAACAAACCAAAAACAAGGCAACAAGTTTAAGGTAATCACCCTTTAATGGCACTGCCTGCTGAAACAAGAATAAATATTCTGCAGAAGAGAATAGAGAAGATATTTCGTACAAATACTTAGCATAGAGAGGTTGGAGTGTTTATCTTGAATCATACAGAATAAGATGTCAAAGCAAAGAGTAATGGTGAAGTGTCAAATAGTCAAAATACATAAGAATCATAAATGTAAACATACTTCATAAAAGTGTTTCAAATACATGAAGCAAATGTCAGCAAAATGACAGAATAGGCAGCTACAGCCACCTCTCTGTACAAAGAAACATTGAGAAATAACCATAAATGGTCAGAACCAATTCTGTTAGATTTTTGGAAAACAGTCACAGGTCTACAGCAACTAAGAAAACTATGTATCAAGAAAAAGGCAACTTAAAAAACAGTGGGAAATGTTTCTGGTGATTCTACCTACCTTTCTTTGGCTTCATGACAGTCTTGAATATAGCAGCCCACAGCCTCAGTCAGTATGGGAACCTGGTCCCTTGTTCCAGAGACAGCAGAGCACATCTTATTCATACATCATTGTTTCTGTCTTTGCTAACCTATCTGGAGGCTACTTGAAGGACTGATGCAAGGTGCTTATCTGTTTTACTTAAATCAAAACTCATTCAGAGAAGAAAACTAATAGGTGTTGCTGTAAAACACTGCAAGGTGGAATAAGAATCTGATAGTATCTGGGGAAAACTTACCATTAAGACATACAATAGGTGGTTTAAAGTCTGAGAGAAAAATATCAGGAGAAGGGGAGTCTTGGGAAAATTAGGGCATTCGAAAGTACACATGTGTGTTGGATAATATAGAAAGCCACATGCATGTCAAAGGCATTCAAAAGTACACATGTATGATGAAGAATTTTGAAAATCAAATGCATGCCCTAATGCTTTACCTCTGGCTGATCACCAGGTACAGTGCAAGTAGGTAATGAAGCCTTAGGCAGAGTTGTAAACGGCCTGGCAAAATGTTAAAGAAGTGCCCCAGCACAGAGAAAATCTACAAATGGGAAATGTGGTTTTTGTTGTTGTTGCTTTTTGAAATCTCTTGGCATTAAACACTAGTTGAATTTCCATCAAACACTAGTTGAACACAAGCCATAGGAACCGAGACATTAGTGACCATGTGACAATGAATATAAACTTTCAAAAACAATTTGGAAAATCACTAAGCAGATATGTGTGGCTATCAAAAATCAACAACAGCAAATTGTAGTGAAGAGAAAGAATCTGATTTCCAGATTTATTGCATTCGATTTCTGGTTTTCAAGAGAAAAAAAATACAAACAGTACAAAGAAACAGGAAAGTATGGTTCATTCAAAAGGATATATACGTGTGTGTGTGTGTGTGTGTATGTGTATGGGTGTGTCTGTGTGTATGCACAGATACTGTACCTAAGAAAGCCCGGATATTTGACTTAGTAGAAAAAGATCTTGAATTACCTGTGTTAAATATGCATAAAAAACTAAATAATAACTGAATATAGTTTTGCAATCACTGAAATGAAAAACTACAGCAGTTTGACAAAATATTAAACAGAGAGAAGACAGATTTAGCAAACTTAAATATAGGACTATTTAAATTACTCCATGTAAGGAGTAGAGGAAAAATAATGGAGAGAAGTAAACAGAGCCTAAGGGACCTGTAGGACACAATCAAGCAGATCAACATTTGCAAATATGTAGCTTTCAGAAGAGGAAGAGAGAAAGAGGCTAAATAATATTTAAAGAAATAATGGCCCAAACTTCCCAAATGTGATGGAAGACATGAATCTATACATCCTAGAAGTTCAAAGAACTCCAGGTAGGATAATCCCAAAGAGAGCCACACTGAGACATGTAATAATAAAATTGTTGACAGACAAAGACAAAGACAAACAGAAACTTGAAAATATCAAGAGAGAAGCAACTTATCACTTACAAGTTATCCTCAATTTGTTTAACAGCTGATGTCTCATCAGAAACCATGTAGAACAGAAGGTAGTATGAGGGTGTAAAGTGCTGAAAGAATAATAATAAATCTCAACCAATAATTCTACAACTGTCAAGTCTATTCTTCAAAAATGATTATAAAATTAAAACATTCACAGATCATAAAAGTAGAGAGAGTTTATTACTAGTAGCTCAGCCATACAATAAATGCTAAAGGAAATCTTTCAAGTTGAGATGAAAGGACATTAGAATACAGAGCCATATGAAAAAAAGTAAAGACTTCCAGCAAAGATAGCTATATAAGCAAATTTGGAAACCAATATTATGTATTTTTAGAATGTAACTCCACTTTTCATTTCCTGAATCATTTTTAAAATGTATAAAAATAACTATAAATCTATATTATATATAAATCATATTGATATGTTTGACAACAGCATAAAAAGTTTGAGTAGAGATGTATAATAGATTTTTTGTATGATATTGAAGTTTAAGTTGAGATATTAATTAAAAGGGGATATTAAACCAAAACCAAATTTGAATAAATTCGAAAGACATGAAATACATCCTCTAACCACAATGAAGTTAGAAATTAATAACTGCAGAAAAACTGGAAAATTTTAAAATATGTAAAAATCAAACAGCACATTTTTAAACAACCAATGAAACAAGAGAAAATACACAAAGGTAATTAAAAATATTTAAAGATAATGAAAAGGGAAATATACATGCCAAAATATATGGGATGCACCAAAGGCAGGGCTCTGAAGGAAATTTATGGCAGAATATACCTACATTAAAGAATAAGAAAGACCTCAATTCAACAAACTAATGCTACACCTTAAAGAACTAGACAAAGAAGAGCAAACTAAATCCAAAGCTAGCGAAGAAAATAAATAATAAAGTCAATTAAAGAAAAATGAGCTAGAAACTAAAAGCTCTAGAGATAATCAACAAAAACAAAGGATAGTTTATGAAAAGATTAATAAATTGAGATATCTTTAGCTAGAACAGCAAAATCAAAAACCAAAAAACACCAAGTAAAGTCAGAAATGAAAATGAGAATGCTACTACTGTAATAAAGTACTGCTACTTACTGAAATAAAAATAATTATAAAAACATTATATGAGTTTTTACACCAACAAATTAGATAACCTAAATAAAATGGACTAATTCTTAGAAATACACAAATTATCAAATCTGACTCAAGAAGAAACAGAAAATCTGAACAGGCTTAGAAAAAGTAAGGAGATTGAATTCCTAATCAATCATCTCCCAAAAATGGAAAATCCAAAACTAGACAGCTTCACTGGTAAATTCTACTAAACACTTAAAGAAAAATTAGTATCAATACTTCTCAAATTCTTCAAAAACATAGAGCAGGAAGAAATACTTTCTAACTCATTTTGAGGCCAACATTACCATGATACCAAAGCCAGATAAACAATATAAGAGAATAAAATTACAAGCAAATATTCATTATAAATGTAGAAGCCCAAATCTTTAACAAAATATTAGGAAATTAAATTCAATAGCATGCTAAAAGGATTATACATCATGGCCAAGCGAGATTTATCCAAAGAATGAAAGGATGTTTTAATATAAGAAATTTAATCACTGTAACATACACATTAACAGAACAAATGAAATTTATATATATGTATCAATTTACATAAAAAAGATTTGACAAAATTTAATACTATTTCACAACATTCAGAAAATTAAGAATAAAAGGGAATGTTCTCAACATGATAAAAGACATTTATGAAAACCCAGCATCTAAGGTTACAGTCAATGGTGATAAACTGGAAGTTTTCCCTCTGAGATCAGGAACAACACAAGTAGGCCTGCTTCTACTATTGCTATTCAACATTATACTGAAATTTGTAGCCAAAGTATTTAGGCAAGAAAAATAAATAATAAAGCATTATTATTGAAAAGAAGGAAATGAAACTATTCACAAATGGCATGATCTTCTATAGAAAAAAAAAAGCCAAGAATCCATAAAAAGTAGCTAGAGCTAATAAACAAATTGAACAAAGTTGCATGATATAAGACCAATAGGGAAGAATCAATCATGTTTCCATACACCAGCAATAAACAACCCAAAAAGGAAATTTTAAAAAGATATATATTTACAATCGCATCCACAAGAATGAAATATACCTATTCAAAGTGGATGTTAGACCAAAAACACATCTGAATAATTTTAAGATTAAAGTAATGCAAAATATATCCTGCAACCACAATGGAATGAAGTTAGGAATGAAATACTGAGGCTTAAATTTAATCCAATATGTGGAAGACTTGCAGGCCAAAAATTATGAGGCATTGCTGAAATAAATGTTAAAAGATGTAAACAAGTTGAAAGTTATCACGTGTTCATGAATTGGAAGACCTGATACTGTTAAAATGGCAATACTACCCAAGGTGATCAACACATTCAATGCAAACAGTAGCATTTCTTAAGCTCATTTTCTGAAATTAAATCGAAAAGTGAATCCTCAAATGTGTATGTAATTGAAAGATGCCCAAGGAGTCAGAATAATTTTGAAAAACAAGAACAATGTTGGAGGACTAGGAATTCACAACTTTAAATTCACTAGAAAACTGCAGTAATAAAAATAGTGTGCTTTTGGCATAAGAATAGAGACTAATGGAACAGAATTCAAAATACATCAATCTGTCCATCTATCTATGACCAGTTGATCTTTAAGTAATTGCTAAGACTATTCAATGGGGATAGAGTAACCTCTTCAACAGACAGTGCTGGGACAACTAGATATTTATAAACAAAAAAATGAAGTTGGTAGAGTACTATTCAGCCATAAGAAAGAATGAAAATACTGTCATGTGTGACAACATGGATGAACCTGGAGAACATTATGTTAAATGAAATAAGTCAGACACATAAAGATAAATACTGCATGTTCTCACTTATAAAAGCTTATGAAAGTAGAGAGTAGAATACAGGTTATGAAAGGCTAGGAATAGGAAGGGAGAATAAGAAAAGACTGGTTTATGGATACAAAGTCACAGCTAATGCTAGGAATAAATTCTAATGCTCTGTAGCACTATTGAGTGAATATGGTTAACAATACTTTTATTTTCAAAAAGCTAGAAGAGAGGATTTTGAATGTTTATGAGAAAAGAAATGATAAATATTCAAGGTGATAGATTTGCTAATCCTGATTTGATCATTATGCATGGTATACATGTACGAAAATATTACTCGTAACTCATAAATATGTACAACTATTACATGTCAACTTAAAACAAAATAAAATAACCTTAAAAAGAATAAATCACGCCACGCGTGATGGCTCACACCTGTAATCTCAGCACTTTGGGAGGCCGAGGCAGGCCAATCTCCTGAGGTCTGGAGTTTGAGAAAAGCCTAGCCAACATGGTGAAACACTGTCTCTACTAAAAATACAAAAATTAGCCAGGTGTGGTGGCGTCTTCCTGTAGTCCTAGCTACCCAGGAGGCTGAGGCAGGAGAATCACTTGAACCCAGGAGGTGGAGGTTGCAGTGAGATCGTGCCACTGCACTCCAGACTGGGCAAAAGAGCGAGACCCCATCTTGAAAAAAATAAATAAATAAAGATTGAATAAATTTCTAAATACTTGCTTAAAACAGTAGCAAAAAATATTTATTAATCAGGGAAATCTAAACACTATTATATACAATGCCAAAACGACAATGGCTCGATGCAATAAAAGTTTCTCATTCAAAAAATAATAATAAAGAAAATGTAGTTGGACCCTCAACCTAAATCATGTACACAAAATAGTTGTAAATGAGTCAATGACCTAAATATAAGCATTAGAACAATGAAACTTATAGAAAAAATTATGGATAAATCTTCATGACCTTGGCTTTACCACCGGATTCTTAGGTATGACACGAAAAGCATGCACAATTAAAAAAAATAGAGAAATAGAATGTCACCAAAATTTTAAAGTTTGTGCCTTAAAATGTATTATCTAAAAAGTGTTTTAATTGGAAAATTAAAGAGAATGGAGAATTTAGTGAATCTACAGAAAATATTTGCAAATCATGTATTTAATAAGGGTCTATTAAACAGAATATATAAAGAATTATTAAAACTCCACAACAAAATTCAAACAACCTAGTTTAAAAATGAACAAGGGATTTGAATAAACATTTTTACAAAGAAAATATTCAAAGGCCCAGAAAACTCATAAAAATATGTCCAACATTATTAATCATTAGCAAAATTGAAATCAAAATGCCAGTGAAGTACGAGTTCCTACCTACCAGGAGGACTAATTTTTTAAAATGGAAAACAACAAGTGATGGTGAGGATGTGGAAGAATTGGAATTTGTATACATTACAGGTGGGAAGTTACAGCTGCTCTGTGAAGGATTTTGGTAATTCCTCAAAAAGTTAAAGACAAAAGGTGTATACGCAAAAGAATTTTTAAAAGGCACTCACATGAGTATGTGTGCATTCATGTTCACGGTGGCCCTATTCACAATAGCCAAAAGTTGGAAACAGCCCAGATTTCCATCAATGGATGAATAAACAATTGTACCATAGGCATATAATGGAATTATTAAACCATAACAAGGAATGAAGTACTGACACATACTTCAAAATGGAGGCACCTACAAGACATTACCCTAAGTGAAAGAAACCAGACAGAAAAGAACAAATAAGATATGATTCCACGTACATAAACTCTCCAGAATAGATAAGCTCATAGAGACAAAGCACTGATTGGTAGCTGCCAGAAGCTGAGAGAGAGGTGGAAGGGGAAGAATTGTTTCATGGGTAAGATGTTTTGCATTGTATGGATGGAAATGTTTTTGAACTAGATAGAGGTGGTGGTTAAACAACACTGTGAATGTATTAAATGCCGCTGAATTGTTCAATTTAGAATGTTCAATTTTATGTTATATGAATTTTACCTCAATAAATTATTTTTAAAATATGTGAAAAAATAAACGGATACAACCAAAGGAAAATATAAAGAATTACACAGGGAAATATAAAGACATCCACATTTACAATAATTCATAGAACATCCAGACCAAAAATCATTAAGGATAGAGGATGTGAGAAAAACCCAACAATAGCAACAACAACAAATTATCAACCAACTTGATTGAATTGACATTTAGAGAACATTACACTCCCACACTGAAGAAGGTACATTAATTTCAAGTGAACATGCAACATTCATTAAGATAAACCATAGGCTGAGCTTAATAAATATTTTATAATTTAAATAAGCAAAGCATATTTTCTGACAACAATGGTATTTAGGTAAGAATAAATAATAATATCAACAAGTAAATTTCTAAGTTTTGGGAAATTAAACAACACAATTTTATATAACTCCTGGGTACATAAATCACATGGGAAATTAGAAAATCTTTCAAACTAAATGATAATGAAAGCAGAGACTATCAAAACGTGTGAAATGCAGCTGCACATTAATTATAATGAATTTTACAGCACTAAATGCCTACATTAGAAAATGAAGAAAAGTGTAAAACTTAATAATCTAACATTCCAGTTTATAAAAGTACCAAAAAAGAGTAAACTAAATCCAAAATAAGGAAGCAGTTGAACAACAAATGTTAATATAGAGCAAACATGAATAGAAAATGGACAAACAATACAGAAAACAACAAATGTATAAGTAGTTTCTTTGAAAAGTTAATTGGTAAAAAGCCAAGATGACTAAACACAGAACAAAAGACAAATCTCAAATGATCAATATTAAGAACACAAAAAGAAAACATCACTATAGATCCTACAAACATTAGCATGATAATGAGGAAATATTTTTAAAATGTATGGCAATATATTTGACACTTTAAAATTAGTAAGATTATTCAAAAGCAGCTGCTACAAGTGGAAATGAAACACCTGCATAGAACTCTAAGTAATTAAATCACAATCTGAAACATTGCCATAAAGAAAACTCCAGACCTGGAGACTCCACCCAAGAATTTTATTAATCATTTAAGAGAGATTAACAGCAATGCTACACAAGGTGTCTGTTTCTTTGTTTTAGAAATGGATGAGGAATAAACACTTTCCACTTCATTTAATAGGTTCAGCATAATTCTGACACTAAGAGGAAATTTAAAAAAAAATAATTACTGACGAATATCTCCCATAACGTAGAGGCAACCATTTTTGACTAAATATCAGCCAACTAAATGTAGGAATATATAACATAAAGGCTAATAAATTTTAAGCAAGTGGGGCTCACCTCAAGATGGCAAGGTTGATGTAACATAAAAAGTAAGCAATATGATTTACTATACAGAATAATAGTTAAAATTATACTACTATTCTAATCTATAGATGTAGAAAAAGCATTTGACAAAATCCAATACCAATTCATAATTGTTCAAACCTCCCAGTATACTAGTAATCTAAAGAAAAATTAAAAACCTCAATATTTATGTATTTTGTCCATAAAAACTACAATTAACATCACATTTAATGATGCCAAATTAGTGGACATTTTTATGTTGAAAATGAGGAAAGATACTCATTCTCACCACTTCCATTAAATATGGTACTATAAGTGTTAATGTATTAAAGCAAGTAAAGGAAATAAATTGTACGAATGTGATGAAAAAGAATTAAAACTGTTATTCTTCAAAGATGACTTATTTTGTATGTATAAAACATGAAATCAGCCGGGCGCAGTGACTCACGCAAGTAATCCCAGCACTTTGGGAGGGCGAGGTGGGCAGATCATGAGGTCAGGAGTTCCAGACCTGCCTAATAAACATGGTGAAACCCCGTCTCTACCAAAAACACAAAAATTATTCAGGCGTGATGGCACACACCTGTTGTCCCAGCTACTCAGGAGACTGATGCAGGAGAATCAATCCCCTGACCCTGGGAGGCGGAGGTTGTAGTGAGCCAAGATGGCGCCACCGCACTCCAACCTGGGCGACAAAGCGAGACTCTGTCTCAAAAAGAAAAGAAAAGAAAAAATGAAATTTACAAAAAACTATGCTAGTATGAATAAATTAACAAGATGATGGGGTGCAGGGTTATTGCACCAAAATTAATTATATCTCTGTGTATTATCAACAAACTGAAAAAGTCTATATTAGCTACTATCTATAAAATAGCTATAAAAATATCTATAAAAATATGAAAAAGCATTTAAAAACCTGAAGAATAAACCCAATGAAAGATGTGTAAGACCCCTAAAATGTAAACCACCAAACATTAGTGACAGAATTTGAAGACTTAGGTAAATGGAGATATATATCATGTTTATGGATTGGAAGATTCAATATTGTTCAGATGTCAATTCTCATAAGAAATTTGTTATAGATTCAACCCAAATGCAATTAAAACCCCACAAGTCTATTGTTGTCATTGCTGTTGAAGAAATTGACAAGCTCGAATATGGAAATGCATATTATCTACAATAGCCAAAATTATCTTGGGAAAATAAAATTGGAGGACTTATACTGCCTAATTTTAAGATTTAACATAAATCTCTAGTAATAAAGACAATGTAGCACTGATGTATGATCAATGAGAGAAAGTGGATAAATCACCCATAAATATTTACTTAATGGATTTTTGAACAACGCAAAATCAAACAGGAAAAGAAAAGCCTAAATTAAAAAAAAAAATTTGGAAGAACCAGAATTCTATTTATGAAAAATAAACATTGACTCCCACTTCACGCCAAACACAAAAATGCAAAATGAGTCATAGGTTGAAACATCTTAATAACAAGAATGCTAGAATAATAAAGTGAATGAAATAAAAACTCCAGAGAATATTTTCATTACATTGTATAAGAAATAATTTTTAGATGGAATACAAAAAAAATCATAGAGTGTAAAAGAAAACAAGAGAGAGATAACAAATTTTATTGAAATTACATTTCTTCTAATCAAAAGGCAATATTTAAAAAATGAAAAAGTAAGCCATAATTGGAACAAATATTCATAGATGCTTTATTTTTAAAACAGCATATGTGTATATATATGCATATATATGTGTATGTATGTGTATATATGTATATTTATGTGTATATATATGGCCTTTTGCTTATATTGAGTTGTCTTCTTTTATTGATTTCTACAATAAATATAAAAATATATACATATATGTAGAAATCAACAATACAAGAAGACAACTCAATATAAACAAAACCAAGCAAGATGTTTGAATAGATACTCCACAAATGAAGACATAAAAATGGCAAATAAACACATGAATAGGGAATATGTCATCAAATAATGAAATCACAGATACAGTGAGATATCTTTTCATACCCAATAAAGTGGCTAAAATTAAAAAAAAAAAAAAAGATGGACAATGTCAAATGCTGGCAAGCATGTGGAACAAACGGAGTTCTATTACCTTGCTGCCAGGAGTGTAAAGTGGTTTAACCATATTGGAGGACTAGTTAGTAGTTCTGATAAAGGTAAACATAGATCTACCTTAACCCTACGTCCTAGCTAGTCTGCTCTTTGGCATTTCCTCAAGATATACAAACACATATGTGCACCTGCATGCATGCACACGCACAAACACACACACCCTAAAGAGGAATTTTCATTAGCAATATTCATAATGGCCCCAAACTAGAAGTAACACAAATGTCTATCAGTAGGAAGTGCAGAAACATGTTGTATATTCATATGAGAGAGTTCTAGTCAGTGATGAAAAGGAATAAATTGCTGATAATTGCAACAACACGAATAAATTAGAAAGCATAGTGCTGATCCAAAGAAACATGACACAAAAGAGCACACACAGTACAATTTCACTTATGAGAAGTTCAAGAACAACCAAAACTACCATGTGTTATGCAAAGTCAGGAAAATATCCTCAGGGCTGAGGGTGCAGACAAAGTTGACCTGAGCGAAGCACAATGTGACATGATGGAAATGTTTTCCATGTTTTTGGTGGTAACTACATGCATATATAAAATTGTCAAAAATAATAGAACTGAATTTTTAGGATCTGCACATTTTATTGTATGTAAGTTATATGCAAGTAAAATATTACTCTATCAAAAAGAAAATCACAGTGATAATAAATATTAGGGTGATAGTCTCTCATCACTTATCTTGACCCTTTTGACAAAATTGATGGTGAGGGGAAGAGGATGGAGATCACATGGTCTTCTTTGATTAAATCAAACATATCAGTTAAAATTTAAAATGATTACTGTTGGCCATACAGTAGCAATAATAGTAATAGTAAATGGCTTACTTAATTTAACATTTTTTAAAACCTTACTGATGTCATGTAGAAGAAAAGAAACAGAAGCTTAACTTCCCTAATATCACACAGCTATTACATTGTGGATCCAGGATTTAAAAACCTCTGTCTGGTTTAGAATCCCTGTTTTATTACTATTCTGGTCTTCCTTCACTAAACATCCTGTTTCTAACTTGGGAAACAATATGTTTGAAATCCAACAGAAAAATGGGCAAAAGCAATTCATGGGAATATATGCTAAAATTTTTGAAATTTCTCCAAAGAATAACTCAAAGTAACTTGAAATAAGAAAAAAATACAATTAAACAAAAATGAAACACAAGGCAACACTCATTAGAAGAGAAAAAATTGGAAAGGTGCCAGGATGCCAAATGGTGGTAAAGATGTGAGCAGACAAGAACTCTAGCGCACTGATTATGTCAAAGTTGTTAGCCATTCTGGAAATTATTCTGGTGGTTCCTCATGTCATTAAGTTAGCATATGCCTTATAATTAATCACTTCTACTCCTGAGCACATATCACAGACAAAGTTTATAAGGGGACATATATAAAGTAGTTGATTGAAGTGAGTGTGTGTGTGCGTGTGCGTGCATGCTTATTGTAATCAAAGATTTGAGTGATAATCAATAGAGGAGTGGACAAGTGATATGTTATGGATCCACTGGAATATATCATGGAAAAAATGAACTAGGTATAAAATGGTGCAACATGAATAGATATAAAATATAGTTTAGAATAAAATAAGACGTAGAATGATATTAAAGCATAATAACATGTATGCAAGTTAAAACCCTGTATGCCAAATAACACTATCTAGAACACAAATGTATGCATTTTGGTGACAGACAGTGCTGAGAGGAGTGACTGTACCTGCCCTACAGCCCTTTTCCCACACTGGCTTCCCAGGTTGATGAATGACCTGCAAATAGCATTGTCCCAACTTTCTACAATAAAATAAACAAAATTATCACATATTTAGGGCCCAGAATATCCTTATTCAGTTTAGACACTGCCCCTCTGTATGAGCACAGACTGGGCTTAGGGTTAGTTTTATTTCTGTTACAATTTGTGTCTTCTAATGGATGGCAGTCTCACATATGAGACCTCTATTTAAGGGCAAACAAATGACAGTCAGTCAAATGAATGAATGAATGAATGATTAAGCACAATACATATTTCATGCTCAATTTTATGGCACACGTAAGACATAATAGGTCCTTTTCCCTTACAGGACACCTAAACCATTAGAAACTAGAAAGCAGAAAACCAAAGAAGTATCCGTAGGGATGGGTAATCTAAAAACTAGGTGGATGAGAACAGAGTACCTTAGGCAGATTTTGAAAGAGGGAAGTGCTAAATCACTGCCTAAAAACTCCAACTGGAAGCAGTGACAGGTTCTCATCAAGAGGAGTGCTAACTACTTTGAAGTGGCATTAGAGAAATTGTTTCTCATATGTTATCACTGTAGATTCATATTGATTCATCTCTGTAGCTGAATTATCTTTAAAAAATTTATGGTGCATTTTTATGGCAATAGCCAATCATGCATATCATTAGTGTGCATAGCAAGGAGTTTAAGACAAGAGGAGACTGATGGCTCTTCAATTATTGATGTAAATGAATTGCCAAGTGTAGCTAGTTTAAGAAATGCAATAAAGAGCAAAAGTCAAATCTGTGGTTCTGTGCACACACACATACATACACACAATCACACTAAACAAACTCATATATTTTATCTAGCAGTACGTGAAGACAGAAATTGAGTTACTTAAAATTTAAGACGCTCCTGGAATTTTATATCATGAAATCATTTTTAAAAAGACACTGTCATTGTCATTTAGAGGAGGGATACTCAGAATATTTAATTTAGAAGGTGCTTCAAAGTTATCAAATTCAACCCTACTGTTGGCAGAATCTCTGAAAATGCTTCTAAGCTGGGATCACGAGCCTTTGCTAAACCACTAGCTCTTACTAGAGGTTGGTGGCCTGTGTTGCTCACAGAATGAAAGTCATTTTATGAAGAAAGCAAACCTAATATACTTTAGAAACGTTGTTTGTCCAATATAATATGGTCTCATCCCTGAATTTCTGAGTTTCATCTCTGACTTTCATCTCTGACTTTCTGGGTTTCCCGGAGCAAGTTACTTATTCTCCTCAAATATTTTTTTCACTTTTAAAATGGAGATAAGAGTAGTATTACTCTATAGGGCTACTTGAGGGACTTAAATAATAGCATATATTACAAAATGGTTGGATTCAGGTTACAGCGGCTTGACATGCTTATGCTGATAACATTTGACTCTACTTCAGTATGATGGCCACAAATTGAGTTATATCACACACTCTAAAGCACCACAAGGAGCTCCTACCCTCCACACTCAGTTCAGCTCTCATGTCACTTGGCAACTCCTTTACTTGCCTTTAATAATTTCCGTTGCCTTCAGTGCCATTCCAACATTCAGCACTGTACTCAAGCTGATATCCAGTCTCATTCATTTTACATCTAGTAGATACTCTCAGTTCCCAAATCATGAAGAAACTTAGATCAGAAATGACCTATCTCACTTCTCACATACCCATTAACTGCAAATATCTTTCTATCCGTTTCATGCCTGCCCTTCTTCCTCTAGTCTTAGAGAACACTTGCTTAGTCTCAGCCAGTGATCTTACACATATTCTTTGTATCATACCTTCCCCATATCCACAACCACATCTTGAGTCCATATATTCATTCTGTTCCCCAGACTAATGTGTCTATACATCTACCAAGCATCTGCACTTGGATGTTGCATAGAAACCTCATATTTAGCATGTCTTAAATGGAATCTCAATTTCCAACTCCAACAAAAACATCGTGCGTCTACCTAGTACCCAAACCATATAACTTTTTTCAGTTATTGAGATCTCCTTTTCCATATACCTGGTATCCAATTGCAAAGCTGTGTCAATTTTAGTTTTCCAACTATTTCTTGAATCCATTTGCTTATCTCCAACTTAATTGCTAGCCCTTCTAATTCAGTCCATCTCTGTCATGAGAATTGCAGTAGATTCCTGGCTCATCTTCTTGACTCCTGACTCGCTTTTCTAAAATCGAATTGCCATGCCACTCTGAGAATTATAGTTCCAAAGTATTTATCTGACAATTTTCAGAGGGTAAGCCTTTTATGATTTGGCCCTGCTTCCCTCTTAAGCCACATTTCTATGCATTATCCTCTCATTCACAATGCTGCCGTCAACCTAAGCTTCATGCAGCTCCATTCTGTTGTCAGTGGTAGTTTTGCACCATTTGTCTTCCTATCTTCTTGACTGGCTCCTATTACTCATCTGTGATGTATCAGTCTCCTGGAATCTCCCTGATACTCCAGACGGTGTTGGATGTCCCTCTTTTCCATCGTTCATATCATTCTGAACTGTAGTTTTCTCTTTTGTTTCTTTCCACTGAAATGTGAGTTTTTTTAGGGTAGGAATGCCCAACAAGTAACTGGTAATAAAGTTGCAAAACTTTCAGAAAAACTGTACCTAAAAGCATATGATTATAAATACAAGCATATTTATATGTGGTAAAGTATGGGTCTGGAAAGAACACAGCATCTAGAATGGCAAGACTGCTAAAGACAGAGCCCTGGGGATCACTACCCACTACTAAATTTCCTTTGTATGGAACTAAGGCACTAAATAAGAAGGAAAAGCAAATGTTAGATGCATGTGAGATTACAGGGCAACAAGAAAGCTATGAAGAAAAGTGAAGATGGAAGCATATGGCAAAGGAATTTCAATGAGCTGAAGGGAACTCACACTTATAGAACTACATCTAATCCATAAAGAGAATTATCTGGCTGCAGTTAATAAAGACGACAAATCTGAGAAGCAAAATCAAGGACATTGAAGTTTAGTGTGATGCTTAGACTATGCAAATACAGAAGCATCCTATTTGGATGAATTTTTCTGGTGAAGAAAGTGAATGTATGAAACAACAAAACAAAATTGCCCATCAAGACAAAGGAAGTAACATATAATTAGTGAGATTCACAAAATACACAAAGAATGAATTTGGCCATTTTTACAATCCTTTATATCAGATAAAATTGAAACAATAGTGTATAAATATGACTACACAAGGACTTTTTGTTCTGAGTTCCACCTCTTTTCAAAGACTTGCAATTCGTTGACTCATTAATACCATTAGATTTATTTTTGTATAGGTTAAATCACCTGTTGTTAGAATGTGGTTCTGGGTCACTACACAGTGAATTTTAATAAATTAAACCTACTGTCCTTCTCAAAAACAACACATAGGTCAACAACTATGATTAAGTTGTCTATATTAATAAGTAGCTATCTCCAAGATAATTATAGTTTCCACTAAATGATTTGTAGAAATGGGAAATGTCTTTAAATAGTTTCAAAGTTATTTATATCCTCCCCTTTGATATTGTGATATGTCCTGTGTGTTCAAATATTTGTGTATGTACTTCCAGGGGTTCTAACTTCAATATACTACCCTGAGTTACTTTTTTCCCCTCAATATACAAGCAGGATAGCAAGCTAGTTAAGGGCACAGTTGGTGGAGCAAACTTTCTTGTTTAGAATCTTAGTTTTGTATTTAGATCTTTTACCTGGGACATGTTTTTACCCTTTCTATCACTTAGTTGCTTATTTGTAAATTGCAGACATAATAGTACCTATTTATTAGAGTTATTATAAAGATTAAATGAGTTAATATACTTATAATGGGTTACAAAAAGAAAATGTTTTGTAAAGTTCTTAGAACAGGGTCTTGTGTTAGTCCGTTTTCACACTGCTATAAAGACATACGTGAGACTGGGTAATTTATAAAGAAAAGAGATTTAATTGACTTATAGTTTCACAGGGCTGGGAAGGCCTCAGGAAACTTACAATCGTGGTAGAAGGGGAAGAGGCACATCTTACATGGTGGCAGGAGCAAGAGATAGGTGTGAGGAGCAAAGGGGGAAGAGCTCCTCATAAAACCATCAGGTCTTGTGAGCACTCACTCAATATCACAAGCACAGCATGGGGGAAACCACCCCCATGATCCAATCACCTCGCATCCCTAGACATGTGGGAATTATGGGGATTGTAATTCAAGATGAGACTTGGGTGGGGACCCAAAGCCTAACCATATCACGTCTGGTACAGAATAAGCGCTTAATAATTTAACTTTTACAGTGTCAATCATTCTAGTCCTCTCTTTTACATTGAGCAACATTGCTTGCATTTTGTCTTGTAGCTGTTTCTTCAATTACAAGAAGGTACTTAAGCAGTGAAAAGGAAGATAAAACGGTAAACAGGAAATACAAAAGGAGAAGAAAAAGAATACAAACTATCACATAGAACATAAACAATACAGTACTATAATATTAAGCTTATTATTTGCTTCAAATTCAGATAAAACATAGCCTTGCAACTCAGATATTCTCTATTTCAAACTCTAAATTTCTATTGCTGATGAAGACAAATTATTATTTTAGTTGATGGTTTGCCAGGCATGACTTTTTTTTTTTTTTTTTTTAAGGAAAAATGGAAAAATCTGTTTGATTAGCTCTGAGAGAAAGTATTCAGTTGCAACGAGAGGCAGACCTTCACTGCAGCCTGAGTCACATCCTTTGAGCTTTGTGAAATATTATGTCCTCCAGAATTTAACCATCTGGAAGCTAGTGACAAGGCTGGATGCCATTCATGCATTCTCCTTCATGTAGCTCACAATGTGATGCATGCCCACTTATTTTTCAGATGTATTTAAATACCTATAAATTACCAGAAACCTGCTAGATGCCAGGGATACAAAGATAAACAACAGTCCAGGTGCTGTGACTCATGCCTGTAATCCCAGCGCTTTGGGAGGCTGAGGCATGAGGATCACTTGAAGTCAGGTGTTTGAGACCAGCCTGACCAACATGGTGAAAAACTGTCTCTACTAAAAATACAAAAACATTAATCAGGCATGGTGGCAGCGCTTGTAATCCAAGCTACTCTGGAGGCTTAGGCAGGAGAATCTTTTGAATCTGGGAGGTGGACGTTGCTAGCCAAGATAATGCTATTAGACTAAAATATATATATACATATATATATATATATATATGATTATATATTATATATAATATATATAATTAATAAATGACTATAAGTATCCTTAGGCCAGCAGCTTCCCATCTCTCTCTCTACATATATATATATACAGGCAAGTGTTTTTGCTCTCAATTTTTTTTTCCCCGTCACTGGAGAATAGGTCAAAGAGCTAGTTAGAGAGCTGGAATGTGTAAAGGTGTAATTCCAAAAGCAGTACCATGGAAAAGAATTGATGGGGAAAAGGAGTTTTTATGAAAAGCTTTGAGAGCACATGAAGTGAATGATTAAATTTATTGTGGGAGGAGTGACAAGAGGAAAAGGAAGTGTGTTAATATGAGACTTCACCTGTTGAGTGATATCAGCAACCAAAAACATTTGGTCATATGAAGGACATACAGGGAGTGAGGTCTAAAGTTCAGTAGAGACCAAGTGAAGGTAAGCAGGGGCCCAGTTCCAGCCTGGCTATAACTGGCTCCATTCATGAGACTGAGAAAGATATACTTTATCCTGTAATCAATGAGAAGAGAAATACTATCAAGATTTGAATCATATGGTACATTTTCATTTTAGAAA
Source organism: Theropithecus gelada (assembly GCF_003255815.1). Taxonomy (NCBI): domain Eukaryota; kingdom Metazoa; phylum Chordata; class Mammalia; order Primates; family Cercopithecidae; genus Theropithecus; species Theropithecus gelada. The sequence continues at coordinate 42,372,107 of NC_037681.1, forward strand.
AACTATGAAAGGAGGCAAGGAAATGAATTAGAATACTCTAAGAGAGGAAGGAAGTTTGGGGGCCAAATAAAATGTTCCCTTCACCCTTTGAAGGTTCACTGAAAATCAGCTGACAAAAGGCAGATTAACAGGAGAAAAGGCATACCAAATTAATTTTAACATTGGTGGGGGTGGAAGGATCACAGAAGAATGATTACCCAAAACTCCATGGGGTACAGATGTTTATATACATTTCCTCATAAGGTAAGGGGAAATGGGGAAAATATGGCCATTTGAACGATAGTAATGAACAGATATAGAGAATATGCAATGGCCTAGGTCAAAGTCTATTGAGCCTGCAGAGCAGATAATGGGTGGTAAATGATTCTCTTTGAAATACTGAATGAGACTGCAACACAGTGGTTGGTGAGAAAAGACTGTACAAGTGTATTAACAGCCCTCAGTCTTCCTTCTCATATGAGTTAAGTTAGCGAAAAACTCAGGGAAGAGACCAGAGATAATTGTTTTCTTCTTTAGAAGGTCTGTACTTTAGTCAGATAAGGGAATTTTGGTATTTCGTTGTGTTAAGAGAGACAGAGAATTGAGTCTGAAGAGGTGCAGGAATGGTCAGAGAGACCTTGAGGCTGCTTCTTTAGTCTAGCATATCCAAGTGCTATATTTTGGGGTATCAGTTGTTGAGTCCAAAAAAAGGCCTAAATCAGAACAGTGCCAGTGGGAGAGGTAAAAAGGGGGAGCTGACTGAGCAGCTCTATAACTCGCATGAACCACTACGACTCAGTAATTAATTATGTGAAAAAGTGTAATACAAGGAAAAGACCAGGATAACTCAGTAGATTTTCAGGTGAATGATTAGGTCGTGTCTTAGTCTAGAGGTAAAAGCAACAGTCTTGTTAGAAAAGATGATGATTTTGTTTTTGACCATGGTGTACATGAAGGGTCTATGTGACATCCAAGGTCAGATGTTCATGAGTTGTGGGAATAAGGTTCTGGAAGACAAGGAGAAATCTAGGCTCAAGCAAGAGATTCAGAACATGGGCATGTAGGTGGTATTTAAAACCAGATGAATATAGGAAAATAAGGAAAGGGAATAAGGGCTTATGAAATCTAAAATTTAATATGTAAAAATAAAATACAAACAGAGGGTAAGGAGATTGAAAAGGAGTGGCCAAAGAGAGAAAAGGGAACAGTGACACAAAAGCACAGAGAGTCGGCTGGGCGCAGTGGCTCCAGTAAGGTCTTTATGACCTGTATCTTATGCTGACGTCCTATTGCTCATCCTGTGACTAAGAATGTCTAACCTCCTGGGAATGCAGCCCAGTAGATCTCAGTCTTATATTATCCGGAACTTATTCAAGATGGAGTTGCTCTGGTTCAAGTGCCTCTGACATAACGGACTGTGAAATAGAATATTCTTAGGATTAAGCAAACTTTACTGAGGCCCACTCACCCTCTGCATATGATACATGGTAGCAGACTCCAAGAAGCATAGCTTCTATTTAACTTTATGTATAGTCTTTTAAGGCACTGAGTAATACACAGAAAAATAATCTGGGCTCTAATTTTCCAGATTTACTTTCATTTCTAACTTTTCCATAAGGCTTTCCCTGAGTACACAGCCTCTACAGAGCCAGATTACCTAGCTCTAGCATTTAGAATCCCCTGCTCCCAACCAAAACTTCCCACTTCCCTGTCATTGTTCTCCATTGGCTAAAAGTCCCTAAGAAAGTTTCTAGCTTCTTTTGTTTTCCACATAGCCTTGAACGTAATGAAGACTGCATTTCTTGTCTAAAATATGAAGTTTGTTTCTTGTTGAAAATAAAGGAAACAGAAAACAAGCAATACTAAGTGCTGGCAAGTCCCTGGAGACATGCAGTTCTCTTGTTCTTTGAAAGCTCTCAGTAGTTTTTGCGGAATTACCAAGGTTCATTTTAGAGACAAATAAAAAGCATAGTTCTGTAGTGACAATTCTATTCACCATTAAAGAAAAAAAAATCAACAAAACAATTACTTAAAAGCCTAAATGTTTGGTTTCAGGCAATATTTTACTTAACATTCCCTTCTAATCAATCTTGAAAACCTATTTTAGCTTTCAAAATACACGACTTAAAGGTATCAAAGGTAGCAACCCTCACCTAAAGCATAGTCTAATCATTGAAAACATGGTCTTAGAATACTGAGACTTTTGTGATTGATACGAAAGAGAAAAAATCAATTTCATTGAGATTTTCATTTACATTGTTTGCATAATCCTGTTTGGGTCCTATACAAACTGATTTCTTATGAAATGTTTTTATTTTTATATTAAGAAACAATAGAATCCGATTTTATGTAATTTAGTGACAAACATATTTGTAACTAAAGCTTACGTGGCATTCTATCCCTAAATTGACCCATACACTGCCAATATCTCCCTCAAGTTTCCAGAAATACTTTTCATCCCTCATTCCCATCCTCTTCAGACAAACTGAGCATCAGCTTTGTGGAGTGTGCACAAAACTATCCTCAGCATAAAACGTGCATTTGGCTCCAGAATTTTGTTAAGATGTTGCACTTCTGTACCTTCCTCTCTTGTTCTCTTTGGTCTTTACAGCTTACACACTAAAAATGTGTGTAAAATATACCATGTTGACTCCAAATCCCTCAATTTCTTATATTTCTGAATAGTTCCCTTTATTTAGGACTCAATTACTTATAGGTATGATCATTTTTAAGTGTTTCAATGCTTTGTTCACTATTGACAAATGGCATTTCACTTTCCAAATGACTATTGGAGTTTCATTGAAGGCTGTTTATTATTTTTTTAATAAGCCTTTTATTCTGAAAACTTTTAGATCTACAGAAAAATTATTTAGATTGTTCAGGGAGTTTCCATATATCCTGCATCTAGTTTCCATTATTATTAACACCTTATATTTAGTGTGCTACATTTGTCCAAAGTACAACATCGATGCATTATAATTAACTAAAGTATATAATTTGATCACATTTCTAAAGGTTTTACATAGACTCTTTTTTCAATTCCAGATCCATATTGATATGTTACATTTATTCATCATAGCTCCATAAGGTCTTCCTGACTGTGATTATTTCTCAGACTTTCCTTGTGTTTGATGACCTTGACAGTTTTGAGGAGGAGAGATCAAGCATTTTGGTGAGATGTCCTTCAACTGGATTCGTGTGATGTTCTACTCATGATTAAACTGCAGCTATACATTTTTTGGAGGAAGATCACAGAGATAAAGTGTCATTCTTATCACTTTATATTAAGGGTACATACTCTCAGGATAATTTACCAAGGTTAGGTGATATAAACCTAGATTACCTGGCTGAGGTAGTGTTTGTCAGAATTCTCCCCATTTTCATACTGTACTCTTTGAAAAGAAGTTTGTATGCTGAGCTCATTCTTAGAGTGGCAAGTTTCATTGTACTTCATTAAGGGAAGAATATCTACACAAATAATTTTGATTTTTTTGTAGGAGATGTATGTCTTCTCACCTATTTGTTAATTTATTATTTATGTATATCAGAATGAATGTGTGCAAATGACATGAATAGACATTTCTCAAAAGAAAATACACAAATGGACAAGAAACATTTTAAAAATCAACTTCACTAATCATCAGGGAAATGCAAATTAAAATCACAATGAGATACCACCTTATCCTAGTCATTATGGCCATTGTTTAAATGTCAAAAAAAAAAAACACACACACAAAAATTTTGGAGTGGATGCAGTGAAAAGCGAAGTCTTATACCCCTTTTGTGGCAACGTAAATTAGTACAACCTCTATTGCAAACAGAGGAGGCTTCTTAAATAATTTAAAGTAGATCTACCATTCTAACCAATAATTCTACTACTAGATATCTACCCAAAGGAAAAGACATCATTATATAAAAAAGACACCAGTACCCAGATGTTTATCACAGCACAATTCACAATTGCAAAGATATCGGGTCAACCTACGTGCCCATGAACAAATGAATGGATAACGTGGTATATATACCATAGAATACTGCTTATCCTAAAAAAGAATAAAAGAATGTCTTTTGCAGCAGCTTGGATGGAACTGGAGGCCACTATCCTAAGCAAAATAACTGAGGAACAGAAAACCAAATATCGCATGTTCTCACTTACACTAAACTATGGGTACACAAATGCTTACAGAGTGGTATAATGGACATTAGAGACTCTGAGGTGGGAATCTGTGGACGAGGGATTAGGGATAAGAAATTACATGTTGAGTACAATGCACATTATTCAGGGGATGGATACACTAAAAGCCCAGACTTCATGACCACAACACTTATCTGTGTAACCAGAAATGACTTGTACCCCTAAAGCTACTGAAATTTTAAAAAAGAAGAAGTCTGTGGATAATTATCTTATACTTTAGGTTATTAGTCATTGCTACTTTACTTGTTTAGTTACTTTTTGTCCATCTTTGTCCATTAAGAGCTTTTTCAGTTGGCTCCTATGTCCCTTTATTATACACCTATTTTATTTATTTTTGCTTTGATTTTTTTGTTTCTTCATTTTTTGGTTTGTTTTTAAGCACTGCCTGACTTTCTGGCATTACAAAAAAATAGGGTCCTCTATATACACATACACACACACACAAACACGTTTTACATATGTGTGTGTGTGTATATGTATATGTACATATGCGTGCGTGTGTGTGTGTGTGTGTGTGTGTATCTTGTCTCATTCCTAGAATCAGCCATTGCTCCAAGAATCCACTTGGAGCACTGGTTCCTTTTACTGGAGAAACATTTCAGAATCCATGATCTGGGCGCTTAGTATGCACATGGCTATTGAGGTGCTGGTTGCTTCTAGGCACTATCAGCTGAGAGAACGAAAACGTGTATGTGTATACTAATGTTTGCATTTGCACATATCTGTGAATACTCCTATAGGTCTGACATAGTGGCTCATACCTATAATCCCAGCACTTTGGGAGGCCAAAATGGAAGGATTGCTTCAGGCCAGGAGCTCAAAACCAGCTTGGGCAACATAGTGAGATTCTGTCTCTAGATTGTTTTTTAATTAGCCAGATATGGTGGTGTGTGCCTACAGTCCTACTCAGGATGCTAAAGTGAAGGGAACACTTGAGCCCAGCAGGTTGAGGCTGCAGTGAACTATCATTGTGCCATTGCACTCCAGCCTGGGCAACAGAGAAAGACCCCGTCTTTAAAAAATAAAATAAAGATAAATTTATTTATCTTTATGTTTATAAATTTATAAACATGAATTTATACAGATGTCTCCAACTCTCCTAGTTCACCTTCTCTGCCACTGTGATGCAGTATAAAGCCCTCACCAAGTTCAACGCCTTGCCCTTGAACTTTCCAGCCTACATAACTTGCTAAATAAACCTCATTCTGTGTAAATGACCCAGTCTCAAGTATTCTATTCTAACAACACAAAACAGACTAAGACAACAGTTTAACAGTTGTTTTTTTTTGTTTTTTGTTTTTTGTTTTTACATTCCACATTTTGTTCTGGGACACCCTAACTGCATAAATAGTTTTTTCAATTTGCATATAGTAAGGTTCATTTTCTTTTTCTTATGTTAAGTTCTAGGGACTGAGAAATGCTTAATGGTATGTGGCCAACATTACAGTATTATACAGAATAGTGTCACTGCCCTAAAACATTCCCTGTGCTTCACCAATTCAAACCATCACTGCATCTTTCTCAGCCCCTACAATCACTGATTTTGAAACTGCATTATAGTTTTGCAATTTCCAGAATGTCATATAAATGGAATTATACAATATGTACATTTTCTGACTGGCTACTTCACTTAACAATATGAATTTAACATCCATTTATGTATTTTCATGACTTGATACCTCATTTCTTTTTATCATGGAAGAATATTTCATTGAACGGATATACCATCATTTGTTTTTCCATTCGCCTATTGAAGAGAGTATCTATAGCTTCCGGTTTGGAGAATTTATGAATAAACTGCTATAAACACGTGCATAGAGGTTTTTGTGAGAACATAAGTTTTCAACTCATGGGCAAATGCTTAAAATTAGAATTGCTAAATCCTATGGTGGGACTATGTTTAGCTTTGTAAGAAACTGTGAAAGTGTCTTCCGAAGAGGCTTTCTTATTTTGAATTTCTACCGGCAATCAGGGTTCCTGTTGATCTGCACCCTTGCCAACAATTGCTAATATTACCTAATTAGTGTGTTTTTACTTGGTTTATTTGATTTTTATTCATTCTAATGAATATGCAACAGGAACCTCATTGTTGTTTTAATTTAAATTTTAAAATGAGAAATTAAGCATCTTTTCATACGTTTACATGCTGTCTGAATGACTTCTTTGGTAAGGTATCAGTCCAGATGAGTCACCCATTGTTTAACTACGTCGTTTATATTTCAACTCTTAAAACTAAGAGTTGAAAATAAAATAAACAACTTAAAAATAAACTAATAGCTAAAATAAAATAAACAACTAATAACTAAAAAATAAAACTGAGAGTGTTAAGAGTTCTTTGTATACACTAGATTCAAGCCCTTTATCAGATGTATGTGTTGGAAATATTTTCTCCTTGTTTGTGGCTTGGTCTTTTTATTCCCTTAACAGAACCATTTGCAGAAGTTTTTAACTTTAATAAAATCTAACAAACTTTTATAGTCATTCTTTTGGTATTGTATCAAAATTATCAAACCCACATTCATGTACATTTTATGTATTTCATTCTATAAATTTTATAGCTTTTCACTTTATATTTAGGCTCATCATCTATTTTAATTTATGAGAAAGGTGTACGGTCTGAGACTTCGTGCCTTCCTTCCTGCCTGCCTTCCTGCCTTCTTCCCTCCCTCCCTGCCTTCCTCCCTTCCCTCCCCTCACCTCCCTTCTCTCTTTTCCTTTCCACATTTAGTTCTTCCAGTATCCTATTGAAAAGACTATCCTTTCTTCATGAAATTATCTTTGCTCCAAATTCAAAGATCAGTTTTATATCTGTTTAGTTCTCTTTTTACGTTTTCTATTGTTTCATAGATACAGTTATCTAGTTTTTCACAAATCCTACACAGTCTTGATAGTCTTGATTACTATTTCTTTACAGTAAGCTTGGAAATCTGGCGGTATGATTCCTGCAACATTTTTGTACCGCTCGAATATTGTGTTGACTATTCTAGGTCTTCAGCCATTCCATGTAAATTTATTTTATTTATTTATTTATTTATTTAACATAGAGTCTTGCTCTATCACCTAGGCTGGAGTACAGTGGCTGTCTTGGCTCACTGCAGTCTTGACCTCCTGGGCTCAAGCAATCCTCCACTTCAGCATCCTGAGCAGCTAGTACCACAGGTGTTCAACACCAAGCCTCTTGGGGCTTTTTAATTTTTTATACAGATGAGGTCTCACTATGTTGCCCAGGCTTGTCTCAAACTCCCGGGCTCAAGGAATCCTCCCACCTTGGCATCCCGAAGTGCTCCATGTAAACCTTGAAATCAGTTTGTGGTTACTAACAAAATAGCGGGCTAGGATTTTTATTGTGATTGCTCTGAATCTATAGATCAAGTTGAGAAAAACTGACATCCTAACAATATTGAGTCTCTCAATCCAAACATGGATCATATCCCCATTTCTTTAGATACTATTTATTTTATCAGAGTACTGTAGTTTTCAGCATATAATCTGTATATATTTCATTAGAATTATACCTAAGTATTCATTTTTTCTTTTCATTCTTTTGTTATTATAAATAGTATATCATAAATTTCAATTGCCATTGCTGACATATATGAAAGCAATTGACTCCTATGCATTAAACTCATGTTCTATGATCTTGCTAGACCCACTTCTTACTTCCAGAATTATTTTGGTCTTTTCTTTGATATTTTCTGCATAGACAATCATGTCATCTGTGAACATAGAAACTTATGTTTCTTCCCTGACAATCTGTATACCATTTATTTCCTTTCCTTGTCTTATTGAACTATCTAGGATTCAATTCAATTGAATTCTAGTACAATTTAATTTATTGCACTCCCTAGGATAGTACAATGATGAATAGGAGTGGTAAAAATAACATCCTTGCCTTCTCTCAATATTAGGGGAAATTGCCCAGTTTTTTAACTGTCAAGTATAATGTTGGCTGTAGGTTCTTTGTAGATGTCCATTATCAATTAGAGGAGGTTTCTCTATAATACAAGTTATTGAGAATTTTTATCACAAATGGCTGTTGGATTTTGTCAAATGCGTTTTTTCTATCTATTGATAAGATCATGTAATTTTTCTTTTTCAGCCTGCTGATGTGATAAAATACATTGACTTTTAACAAAGTCTAAAGTTGGTTTTCTGAAATGATCAATAAAATGATAAAATTCTACCCAAGCTAAAAGCAAACAAACAGGAGAGAAGATACAATTACCAATATAAGATGTGAAATGGGACATTACTACTCATACTCTGGACATTAAAATAATAAAAGAATACTTTGAGAAATACTATGCCTACAAATTTGATAACCTAGATGAAATAGGCCAATTTCTTGAAAGATGCAAACTATCAAAACTCATACAAGGAGACATAATGATATGGTTTGGATTTGTGTCCCCCCACCAAATCTCATGTCAAACTGTAATCCCCAATGTTGGAGAAAGGGCCTGGTGAGAAGTGATTGAATCACAGCAGCAAATACACCCCTTGCTTTCTGTTAATAGTAAGTCTCATGAGATATGGTTGTTTAATAGTGTGTTGCACTTTCCCCTTTTCTCTTCCTGCTGCTCTGGTTATAGAAGACGAGTTGCTTCCCCTTTGCCTTCTGCCATTACTGTAAGTTTCCTGAGGCCTCCCCAGCCATGCTACCTGTACAACCTGTGGATCCATGAGCCAACTAAACCTCTTTTCTTTATAAGTTACCCAGTCTCAGGTATTTCTTTATAGCAGTGCAGGAACAGACTAATACATATATTTACACACTCAAACAAACATAAGAAATTAAATCAAATGTAAATAACTCATGAAGCCAACATTACCCTAATACCAAAGCTAGATAAAAAATTACAATAAAGCAAAACTATAAACTAATGTTTCCCATTAACATATGTGAAATATTCTCAACAAAATATTACGAAATCATACCCAAAAATATCTTTTAAAGTTAACACATTATGACCAAGTAGAGCCTATTTCAGTAACACAGACAGAACTGGTTCAGTATTTGAGAGTATGATGAGATCTAATTGTTTTAAATTATAAAAGCTATGTCATCTTTTTGCCTGGAGACACTAAAAATGTTGCCTTTATCATTGAAAGCCAAACATTTTACAAGGATATACAGAAAAGCAACAACAAAGCAGCATATTTAAGAAACTTATAGTAAAAAGGATCAACCTTCGCTCCTGGATTTAAGGATAGGCTAATAGTGGCTTACAGGTCTTTTATGTATGTCATATGGTTAAGTAAATTCTCTCAGAGTAAGATGTGACTTTTTATTTACTTATAAAAATGAGATTTATGATCGAGAGAGACTATAAGTGGATGTTAGAGACATTTTGATATTAGTGATGGTATTTTAGGTTTCTGAGTACTATGGGATTGGTTCTCTGTGATGTTGAGTAAAATAAAAAAGAGGAATTGCTAGTTCAGAAATGTTTGATATTCACATTTATAATAAATGGTTGGCACACCTTGGGTAATTTTGAATTATATATGATCTCTCTTTAGATAATGCCCTTCCTTCAATGAAGGATGCAGACTGAGATAGCAAGCTGTTGTCCATCAAAAATGGAGTTTCAAAAATTTTCTTAGAAGCTCTATTGGACAATAAAAACATACAATGTTATCTGCCAAATTAAAAAAAAAAAACAGAAGCTCTGTGCCCATATATCAGTGAGTAATAAAGTCAATGCTGAACTTTCCAAATCAGTAAAACATTTTTAAAAGTCATCAATATTTTGGATCAGAGTATTTAAATGTTTTATATGAGACTTGGAGGAAACAGTAAAGGACTTCATACATTCCAAGGGAATAACTGTCCAGGTTAACTGGCGACTTTTCTTCCAAGTGAAAACAATAAGTATACTTATTAATGGAAATATTAATAAAAGCTGAGCAGACAATCTATTATAGTAAAGAATTTGTATAAACATGGAACAAGCATGCTATGTTTAGGTTTAGAGAAGTTAACTGTTAATTTGTTAATTAACAAATTATAAATAAGAGCATCAGACATGCTCTTTGGTCCCTGATTCCAGAACTTGGCTTTTGCACAGCATTTGTGGACCTGTCCTGGGCCAGAGGAGAACCCACTGCCTCAAACGGTGAGTCCTAAGACAGGCAACATTCACAACAAACTGACTTAAGAGCCTTTGGGCCTTAAGTTCTGTATATCTTTGACAAATCTATATTATTGAATATTAGATTATTTTACAAAAGCTTAACATATTACAGGGGCTGGTACAAGCAGTGTATATATATATATATACACACATATTTTTTTTTTCTAGTACTTTTCTAGAATTTTTTTTCTGGTTACTGTTTTCTGAAGACCTTCCTTGCCTTCAGTTTTTAAAAGATATTGAGAAATTTTAACTAGCAGTTTAAAAATATTAAAATGGACTTTTAAGGGCTATACTTGAATTATTCTGCCCAAGTCTTGGAAATTTTTGCTTGTAGGGATTCGGAGACCATAGCGAATTCTTTGGTTATTTCTTGAATTACATATAGTGTAAGTCTACTGACTTCAAGATTAGCTGCAATTTAATCATATGTTGAAAAAATTTCTGAGACTTCTAAAAATAGTTTTTCTTCAGTATATTTTATCTGGTAGTTCCATTTGCAGAGTAGTTCTTTACCTATTAAATTTGTAAGGTTTTTATCAAAAAGAACTGTTCCCCTGTAATAGTCCCAAAGTAAAAATCTCAGGTTAAGACATGGAAAAGTGCTTAGAATGGTTAGAATTCTCTCTACTTGAGTGAATTTAGCAATTACAGGGATATGATTTTATGTTACCAGGATTGATGGTAGGTACAGTTGACATCCATGTAAAATAAGAAAGCTGTATTAGAGGCTCATCAAACGTATATGTTCACCTTTTCTTTATGAAATACTCTTATAATTGGGAGCAGACACAAGAAAGAGAAACATTTTAGAATTAAAACAAAGATTACATGAAAATAAAGAAAACAATAAAATACTCATTGCAAGAATATTCACCCTCATGACGCATCTCCAAATCAACAGGTTTAATTATAATTTAATTATAATATACTTTTATAAATACTTATATGCTTGTCTCAAAATATTGAATTTCTTGTTCTGGAAAATTGACAGTTTCATTTATGTGTTCAAAATAAGTGATATACTAGTCAAAAGTAATCTGAAAAATTAAACTATGAAAACAATTTGACTAACAATGGCATAAAAAGGAATATTTAGGAATAAATTTAATAAAGAAGCATAAGATGTATATGCTAAAAACTATAAAATAGTGCTGAGAGTAATTATACAAGAGGTAAATACACAGAGAGACTGTCTATTTTTATGAGTTGTAGGAACTACTATAATGAAAATAGCAATCCTCTCCAAATTGTTTATAGATTTCATTAAATTCCTATCTAAATCATAGCAGTATATTCTGGAATAATTGACAGGCTAATCTTAAAATGTATATAGAAATGCAAGGGCTCAGAGTATTAAAAAAATCTTTAAAAAGAAGAAAAATGGTAGATTACTTACACTACATGGTTATAATACTCTAAATTCATTGTAATTAAGATAGTATGATATTGGCATGGAGATGAACACATAGATTAATGAAACTGAATTGATAGTCTACACATAAACTCTGAAATTTATGGTTAGTCAATTTTTAACAAAGGTAGCAAGATAATTTAATGGGAAAGAATAATTTTTCAGCAAGTTGTGCTGAAACATATGGATACCCACATGCAAAAACAAACAAACAAATATATATATCTTACCTTACACCATACATGAATATTAACTCAAGGTAGATCATAGTTCTAAATATAAGCACAAAAACTGCAAACTTTTAAAAAGAAAACATAGAAGAAAATCACCTTGAACTTGAATTAGACAAGGAGTTTAGATACAACACCAAAAGTATGCACCATAAAATAAAAAATTATAAATTGGACTTTATTAAAACACAAACAAAATTGTACTTTAGGAGAGGCAGAGCAAGATGACAGAATAGAAGATTCCACTGGTTGTCCCTTCCACTCCCCTGCAAGGACACCAATTTAACAACTAAAAATCACCTTCATAAGAACCAAAAAATCACGTGAGCACTCCCAGTACCTAGTTTTAATTTCCTATCACTGCAAGAGGTAAGAAAAACAGTGTTGAATTACCAATGCAACCTCTTCCCTATCCCCCAGCAGCCATGGCATGGTGTGGAGAGCATTTTTGTGCAATGGGGACAAAGAGACTGCAGCAGTTGTGAGGCATTAAACTCAGTGCTGCCCTATTATAGCAGGAAACAAAATCCGACCAATATCAGGTGATGCTTGCCTATGGAGGGAGCATTTAAACTAGCCCCAGCAAGAGGGGAATCTCCAATTGCAGAGGCCCAAACTCGAGTTCCTGCAGGCCTCAGCATTGCAAGCTAAATTGTGCTGGGGCCCTAAATAAATTTGAAAGGCAGTTTCAGCCTCCAGGACTGCAAATCCTAGGTTAGTCCTAGTGCTGAACAGGGCTCATAGATAGTGGACTCGGGGGCACATGACATACTGATACAGCAGCTGGGGTGTCTAAGGGAGTGCTGTCATCACTCCTCCCCTAACCCCAGGCTGCACACCTCATGGCTCCAAAAGAGAGCTCTTCCCTCTGCTTAAGAGGAAAATTAGGGTGGACTTTTTCTTACATTTTGGGTACCAACTCAGCCAAAGTGGAATAGGGCAGCAATAAGAGTCATGAGGCTCCCTTTCCAAGCCCTGGCTCCCAGATGATATTCCTACACATACCTCAGACAAGAATGGAACCCACTGCCTTGAAGAATAAAACCAAGTCATGACAGGATTCCTTACCTGCTAACCGAAGAGTCCTCGGGCCCAGAATAACCAGCAGCAATACCGGTGCTACATTGAGGGCCTTGGGTGCACCTCTGAGATTTGCTGCCTTCAGGTGAGACTAATCACATTCCCAGTTGTAGTGGCTAAGGGATGAGACTCCCTCCATTTAAGAAAAGTGGAGGTAAAAGTAAAGGGGACTTAGTCTTGCATGTTAGGTACCAGCTTGGCCACAGAAAGGTAAAGCATCAGACAGGCTCTTAGGTCCCTGCTTCCAGAATTTGGCACTTGAACAGCATTTTTGGACCTGTCCTGGGCCAGAGGAGAACCCACTGCCCCAAAGGGTGAGTCCTAAGACAGGCAATATTCACAACAAGCTGACTTAAGAGCCCTTGGGCCTTAAGGGAACACCAGTGGTAGTCTAGCAATACTCCCCATAGGCCTGTGGTGATGGTGGCCACAAGATGAGGCTCTTCTGCTTTTGAAAAGCAGGGGAATGGGTGGGAAGAATATGCCTTGTGGTTTGAATGCCAGCTCTAAGAGTAGAATGCCAGTCTCATCAGAGTTATTGGCCTTAAAAGAGGAGGTAGAGAACATGATAAGGATGGAAAGCTTATTCAACAAGAAAATAACAGAGAAATTATAAAACCTAAAGAAAGATACCAAAGAAAGATACCAAAGTCCAAGTACAAGAAGGTTATAGAACACCAAGCAGATTTTACCCAAAAAAGGCTATCTCAAGGCATTTAGTAATCGAATGCCCAAAGGTCAAGGATAAAGAAGGGATTCTAAAAGCAGCAAGAGAAAAGAAACAAATAACATACAATGGAGCTCTAATATATATGGCTGCAGACTTTTCATTAGAAATCTTACAGGCCAGAAGAGAGTGGCATGACATATTCAGGTGATGAAGGAAAAAAGTCTTTTACCCTAGAATAATATGTTCAGCAAAAACATCCATTAAGCCTGAAGAGGAAACAAAGACTTTCCCAGACAATCAAGAGCTGAGGAATTTCATCAACACCAGGCCTGTTCTACAAGAAATGCTAAAGGGAGTACTTCAATCAGAAAGAAAATGACATTAATGTGTCATAAGAAAACATTTGAAGATCCAAAACTGCCTGGAAATAGTAACTACAGAGAAAAACACAGAATGTGTAATTTTCTTTTTGCTTATTTGTTTGCTTGTTTATGCAAATGGTGTTTTATCAGCTTAAAATAATGGGTTATAAGATAGTATTTGCAAGTATCATGGTAAACTCAAACCAAAAAAGCATACAACATATGCACAAAATGTAAAAAGCAAGAAACTAAATCCTATCACCAGAGAAATCACCTTCACTAAAAGGAAGAAAGGAAGCAGGAAAAAAGGAATAGAAGACTGCAATCAGAAAATAGATAACAAAATGGCAGTAATAAGTTCTTACTTATCAATAATAACACTGAGTGTAAATGGCCTAAGTCCTCCAGCCAAAAGATACAGAGTGGCTGAATGGATAAAAATACAAGATCCAATGATCTTTCGCCTACAAGAAATCTAGTTTGCCTATTAAGACACACATAGACTGAAAATAAAGGGATAGAAAAAGATATTCCATGCCAATGGAAACTAAAAATAAAAGGAATAGCTTTACTTAGACCGATTTCAAGGCAAAAAAAAATATGAAATGACAAAGACAGTCACTATATAATGATAAAGGGAAAAGGGATCAATTCACCAAGAGGATATAAACATTTTAAATATATATGCACCCAACACAGCAGCACCTAGATACATAAAGCAAATATTATTGGAGCTAAAGAGAGATATAGATCATAATACAATAATAGCTGTAGACTTCAACACCCCACTTTCAGCATTGGATATATCTTCTAGAGAGAAAATTGACAGAGACATCGGAGTTAATCTGCACTACAAACCAAATGGACCTAATAGATATTTCCAGAATATTTTATCCAACAGTTGAAGAATAAAAATCCTTTTCCTAGGCACATGGATCATTCCCAAGAATAGACCATATGTTAAGTTACAAAACAAGTCTTAAAACATTTAAAAAAAGAAATAATATCAAGCATCTTCTCTGACCACAAGTATATGCCAACAAACTGGAATATCGGGAAGTAATGTAAAAATCCTCAGATACACACATCTACAAAGAATGAACCATGAATAAATCCAAAACCTGAACAGACCAATAACAAGTAACAAGATCTAAGTCAATCAAAAGTCTTCCAGTAAAGAAAATCCTGAGACCCAGTGGCTTCACTGCTGAATGTTACCAAACATTTAAAGAAGAACTTATACCAATCATACTCAAAATATTCCAAAAAACAGAGGAGGAGGGAATACTTCCAAACTCATTCTACAAGACCAGTATTATTCTGATACCAAAATTAGATGAAGACACCTTTAAAAAAAAAAGAAAGCTAGAGGCCAGTATCTCTGATGAATATTGATTCAAAAATACTCAACAAAATACTACTAAACAAAATTCAACAATACATTTAAAATATCATGCATCATGAACAAGTGGAATTTATCTCTGGGATGTAAGTGTGGTTTATCATATGCAAGCCAATCAATGTGATACATCATATCAACAGAATGAGGAAAAAAATCTACATAATCATTTCAATTGATGCTGAGAAAACATTTTATAAAAGCCCTAAAAAACTGTGTAGAAGAAACATACCTCAACATAATAAAAGCAATATATAACAGAACCACAGCTAGTATCATATTGAATGAGAGGAAACTAAAAGCCTTTCCTTCAAGATCTGGAACACAACAAGAATACCCACTGTCACCACTGTTATTCAACACTGTACCAGAAGTCCTCACTCGAGCAATCAGACAAGAGAAATAAAGGGCATTTGAATTAAAAATGAAGAAATCTAATTGTCCTTGTTTGTAGATGATATGGTCTTATATTTGGAAAACTCTAAAGACTCCACCAAAAAACTGTTAGAACTGATAAATTCAATAAAGTTGCAGGATACAAAATCAACATACAAAAGTCAGTATCATTTCTATACACTTATGGTGAACAATCTGAACAAGAAATCAAAAAAGTAATCTCATTTACAACAGCCACAAATAAAATTAAATACCTAGGAATTAACCAAAGAAGTGAAAGATCTCTATAATGAAAACTATAAAATACTGATAAAAGAAATTGAAGAGGACACCAATAAATGAAAATATATTCCATGTTCATGGGTTGGAAGAATCAATATTGTTAAAATTTCCATACTACCCAAAGTGATCTGGAGATTCATTGAAGTCTCTAGCAAAATACTAATGACATTATTCACATAAATAGAAAAGAAATCCTAAAACTTATGTGGAACAAAAAAGACCCAGAATAGCCCAAATATCCTAAGCAAAAAGAACAAAACTGGGAGAATCCCATTACTGGACTTCAAATTATACTACAGAGCTATAGTAACTAAAACAGGATGGTACTGGCACACAGACACATAGACCAATGGAACAGAATAGAGAACCCAGAAACAAATCCACATGCCTATAGTGAACTCGTTTTCAACAAAGGTGCCAAGAATATATACTGGGAAAAAGACAGTCTTTTTAATAAAATGATGCTGGGGAAACTGAATATTCATATAGAGAAGAATGAAACTAGACCCCTATCTCTGACCATATATAAAAATAAAATCTAAAATTATTAAAGATTCATATATAAGACCTCATCCTATGAAACTACTACAGGAAAACATCAAGGGAACTCTCCAAGACATGGTTCTGGGCCAAAATTTCTTGATCAATACCTCACAGGCACAGGCAACCAAAGCAAAAGTGGACAAATGGGATCACATCAAGTTAAAAAGCTACTATACAGCAAAGGGAACAATAAGAAAAGTGACGAGACAACCACAGAATGGGAGAAAATATTTGCATACTACCCATCTGACAAGAAATTAACAACTAGAATATATAAGGAACTCAAACAACTCTATAGGGAAAAGAATCTATTAACCTGATTTTAAAACGGGCAAAATATTTGAATAGAAAATTCTCAGAAGAAGAAGTGTAAATGGCAAACAGGTATATGAAAAGGTGTTCATCACAGATCATCAGAAAAAGGCAAATCAAAACTAAAATGAGATATCATCTCACCCCTAGTTAAAATGACTTACATCCATACATAGGCAATAATAAATGCTGGCAAGGATGTTGAGAAAATGGAACCCTTGTACACTGTTGGTAGAAATGTAAATTAGTGCAATTACTGTGGAGAAAAGTTTGGAGGTGGTTCAAAGAAAGTAAAAATAGAGCTACCATATGATCCAGCAATCTCACTGCTGTGTATATACCAAAGTAAAGAAAGCAGTATATCAAAGATCTATCTGCACTCCCATGTTTGTTGTAGCACTGTTCACAATAGCACAATTTGGAAGCAAACTAAGTGTCTATCATCAGATGAATGGATAAAGAAAGTGTGATAAAGATTAATGGAGAAAGAAAATGTGATAATTATGCACAGTGGAGTACTATTCAGCCATCAAAAAGGATGAGATCCTGTCGTTTGGAACAATGGAGGGAACTGGAGGCCAGTATGCTAAGTGAAGTAAGCCAGGCACAGAAAGACAAACATCACATGTTACCACTTATTTGTAGTGTCTATAAATCAAAACAATTTTACTCATGGAGCTAGTACAAGGATGGTTACCAGAGGCTGGGAAGGGTAATGGGAGAGTTGAAGGGAGGTGGAGATGGTGAATTGATACAAAAAAAATAGTTAAAAAGAATGAATAAGACCTAGTATTTGATAGCACAACATGTAAACTTTAGTCAATAATTTAATTGTACATTTAAAAATAATTAAAAAGGTATAATTGAATTATTTATAACACAAAGGATAAATGCTTGA
This sequence comes from Theropithecus gelada, assembly GCF_003255815.1. Classification (NCBI taxonomy): domain Eukaryota; kingdom Metazoa; phylum Chordata; class Mammalia; order Primates; family Cercopithecidae; genus Theropithecus; species Theropithecus gelada. Next base: position 42,390,004 of record NC_037681.1, read on the forward strand.
GGAGATGGACACCCCATGTTTTATGATGTGATGATTATGTATTGCATGTCTGTATCAAAACATCTCATGTAACCAATAAATATATATACCTACTATGTACCCACAAAAATTAAAATATTTTAAAATTATTTTTAAAAACAAAAATTACACTCTAAATGATACTTAGAAAGATATACAATTCATAGACTGAGAGAAAATATCTGCAAATTATATATCTAATACAAGGCTCTTAACCAAATACATAAAGAATACTTACTACTCACTAATAAGACCAACGATCTAATTTAAAATGAGTAAGATATTTGAATATTTCACAAAAATAAGGTATATAAATGGCCAATAAGTATATGAAAGAGTATTTGCAATCGTCATTAGAGAAACACAATTTAAAACTACAGTGAGAACACCCACTGCTGTAATAAAATGGCAGCTAATTCTACAAGTTGGTGAAGATGTGGAGAAACTACAACCACAATCACTTTGAACACATTTTTGCTGTTCTTACAAAGTTATATATAAGTAGACATTAAAACTACCAATTTTACTGCTAAGAATCTAAGAAAGAATCTAACAAGAAGGAAAACCTATATTCAACAAAGATTTGTATGTAAATGTTCATAGCAGCATTATTTATTATAGGCAGAATTAAAAGTAGTCCAAATATCCATCGTGGAGAATGGATAAAGGAAATGTAACATATCCATACCATGGAATAATATTCAGCAATAACAAGAAATGAAAAGCAGATACAAACAAGCTACAATATAAATGAGCCTCAGAAATATTATGTTAAGTCAAATTCATGCCCACAAATACACACAAAGCCATATACATATAAACTATACAATGTATAATTTCATTTATATAAAATATCAGGAAAGGCACAGTAATACATGAAAAAGGCAGATCATCAGTAGCCTGGGGCTAAGGGCGGAGTGTGATTTGACTCAATTGGGCTCATGGGAATTTGGATGGGGCATTATGGAAATGTTCTAAAACTGAGTTATGAAAATGGTGTTAAAACTATAAATTTAGTTAAAATTATTGAACTATATTCATAAAATGGGTGGGTCAATTTCATGCTATATAAATTTTATACCCATAAAGGTTTAAAATAAAATCATAATTTTTTCTCTTTAATATAAATGATTTGTAGATAAGTTACTTTTTTCATACCTAAGAATGGAATATGCATCATCCCTCCTATATTACAGAAGAGCCTTTCAGAATTTTATCAGTAGTCTTTTCAAATAATAAATATGGTTTTCTAAATTATTTCTATTGTGTCTGCTTGTATTTTATTTCACTTACTTAAAAATACCTATGAGATATTAACATGTCATAAAATTCACCTTTATAGTATACGATTCAGTAGTTTTCACATATTAAGAGTTTTGCATCTATCATTACAATCTAAATTTAGAACATTATTTCTTTTAAAAAGTAACCATTATTAATCACTCTCCATCCTCTCCCTGTCCGTCCAACATCTAAGCAAACACTAATTTACTCTAGGTCAGTATAGATTCGGCTATTCTGTATTTTTCATATACGTAGAATTATTCACTGTCATATTGTGTGACTGACTTGTTTCATTTAGCTAGATGTTTTAAGCTTCATCCAAGTTATAGCACATATCAGGGTTTCATTCCTTATTGGGGGTAATAAAATTCCACTGGAAGGGTGTCCCACCTTGTGACTATCATAAGGGTTTGCACATTTGGGTTGGCTCCACTTTTTGGCTATTATAAATAATATTGTATGCACACTCATGTACAAATTTTTCAGTGAACTATGTTTTCAGTTCTCTTGGATCTATATCTTATAGTGAAATTGCTGCGTCATATAGTAACTCTATGTTTAACTTTTTGAGAAACTGCCAAAACATTTACTAAAGTGGATACACTATATTTCATTCCCATCATCAAAGGTTTGAGGGTTCCAATTTCTCAAAATCTTTGCCAACATTAGGGATTGGTCTGTCTTTTATATTGTAGTCATTTTGTGAATGTGAAGTGGTATCTTATTGTGGTTTTTATTCATATTTCCTTATTAATGATGTTGAGCATTTTCATATGGTTATTTGCCATTTATAAATCTTATTTGGAAAAATTACTACTCATATGTTTTGCCCACTTTTTAATTGGCATCATGTGTTTTTTATTGTTGAGTTGTAAAGTTTCTTATATATTCTACATACAGATTTTTATCAGACACATAATTTGTTAATATTTTCTCATGTTTTGCTAGGTGTCTTTTCACTTTTTAAAAAAATTATTATTTGTTTACTTTTTAGAGACAGGGTCTTACTTATTTGCTGAGACTGAAGTACAGTAGTGCAGTCATAGCTCATTGCAGCCTCAGAAGCCTAGGCTCAAGTGATCCTCCTACCTTAGCCTCCTGAGTAGCTAGGATTACAGATAAATGTCATTATGACTGGTTAATTTTTAAATCTTTTTATAGAGGTGGGGTCTCACCATATTTCCCAGGCTGTTCTCAATCTCCTGGCCTTAAGAAAACCTGCCTCAGCCTCCCAAAATGCTGGGATTACAGGTGTGAGCCACTATGCCAAGTTGCTTTATTATGTTCTTTGAAGCACAAGATTTTCTCATTTTGATATAGTTCAATTTATCTATTTTTCCTTATCACACTTGTGTGCATCTAATTTGTATTTTTTTAAATGCCTAAACCAAGATCTTGAAAATTACATCTCCGTTCTTCAAACAGTTGTATTGTTGTACATTAACTCCTTGATCCTTTATAAGCTAATTTTTGTATATGGTGTAAGACAGATTCCAAACCCAAATTTTTATGTGTGGATATAGAGTTGTCTCAGTACCATTTGTTTAAAAGATAATTGTTTCCCTCATTTAATTGCCTTGGCACTCTTGTTGAAAAATCAATTGATAATAAATGTGTGGCTTTATTTCTAGACTCTTCAATTCTATTGAATTGATCTGTATGTCTGTTCCTATTCTATTTCAGTAGTTTCAATTTATTTTGTTTTCTTTCTTAAAATTTACTCTGTTGACTTTTTCTTCTACGTTTTTGAGTACAATGGTCAGCTAATTCATTTATAAATATTCATACAGTTTTAAAAATGGAATTAAGGCCATGAGTTTACTTCTAAATACCACTCTGCTGAATCTGAATACATTAAACATTTAAAAAATGAAAATAAAGCAAATGTTTTACAATTTTGTTTTTGTTTTAAATCATGGATTGTTTAGAAGCTTGTTATGTTGTATCTACACATTTTTAAATTTACTTGGCCGGGTGTGGTGGCTCACGCCTGTAATCCCAGCACTGGAAAGCTGAGGCTGGAAGATCACGAGGTCAGAAGATTGAGACCATCCTGGCCAATATGGTGAAACCCTGTATCTACTAAAAATACAAAAATTAGCTGGTTGTGGTGGCATGTGCCTGTAATCCCAGCTACTCGGGACGCTGAGGCAGGAGAATCGCTTGAACCAGGGAGTCAGAGGTTGAAGTGAGCTGAGACTGAGCTACTGTACTCCAGCCTGACAACAGAGACTCCATCTCAAACAAACAAACAAACAAACAAAATTTGACTTATTTGACTGACTGATTATTTTGCTTTTATTTTGTTGTTTATCATTGCTTTTATTTCATTCTGGTTTGAAATATATTCTGTAATATCTTTATATATTGGAATTTGTTGCAAGTCTCTCTTGTTACAAAAAGATTGGTTTCTTAGAGTAGTGAGACTACCCTATCAGTGGTTCCCTGACTCCTAGTATGAGGGCTCTCTAAGGAAAACAGGCTGTAAAATTTTTAGTGAATAATGATCCTGCCATGTCTCAGAAAAAATATTTCTAATCCCAGAACCAAGCAATGATTTCCTAAGAATTACTAAGTCTAAGCCTCACCTCCAGCTTCCCTACAAGAAATGTAAATGGACCCAGAGTTTCATCTTCATACTATACTATACCTAGATTTGTTGCAGATAGTTCTTTGACATTTAATCTCCAGCCCTCAATGCTGATCTCAGAATCCCTGGGACAAAGAAGCCTCATTTACTACTCACCACACGGTGCTTCCTTTCCATTTTGTCTTTTATTAAATGCAAATATGTGCTTTAATGTGTGTTTGTGCATTTTGTATAGCATTACTAAGCATTTAGAGAAGAAGGGAAGATTTAGGTCTGTGCTCAAATTGCCCGTTTAATACCAATGTCTAGTGGATTGTATCTAAAATGCATTATGCAGATTGATACACTAGGATTTTGTGACTTTTGTATGAAAATGGGTGCATAGTTTTGTTTTTAATCACAGTTTAATAAAAATGATCTTTTTTCCACTTACAGAAAGGACATAATCCAAAACCTATTTAATCAATCTTCAGTGTGAAAAAGTTGATATAAATATTCACTGTAGATATAGTCTGAACATGCTTAGTGATGTTTGAGGTATTTACCAAATCACAATCCAGAATGTACTCAATTTTATATACCATTACATGAAATAATTATTCCTGATTATAGAAGACTTTATAACAATATTTTCTTTTTTTAATCACCAGAGCTGTACATATTACTATGTCTATTGGGGTTAAGAAAAATCCTCTTTGAAATCTGATCCTTTTTGTTAGATACAATAAAGAGAAAAACAAATACAGATACGTGTGTGTGCTGACAGTAGGAATCAGAGGGATGTAACATTTAAATAATGATAAAAATGTAGGTTTTCTCTTTAGGTAAAGAGACAGATAAAACCTTTATACTCTTACGTAAACCTGGCAATATTTACTCCTATTTAGCTGACAAGGAACTAGGTACAAATTGGTTCACAATTTGTGCAAGTTTACACACACCATTTGACTGAAATTTGGTCTTACTCTATTCTTTCCATTATGCCTACACCATTGCCAATAAGAAATAACTAATTTCTGGTCTTCAGAGTATAATTTATCACTGTGACTGATGTGAGTGTGACATCACTGAATGTGGCTTTTTTTTTTTTAACTCTTTAATTCAATGAATTTCTATGGTATATTTGCTTTTTCTGTCAGCTCTGGAACTCCTATGATATCCTGCTTATCACTCTCATGGTGAGTTTGGTATATTGAAGTAATATTTTGCAAATATTCACTACATCCCTTTTGACTTACACAGGGAAAATATATTTTTCTGCTCCTCTGATACTGCTCATAGACATGTAACTACTTTTACCCAATGTAATGTTACTAGATATGATGTAAACCAGAGTCTTGAGATAGCTTTGTACAAATGTGCTTCTTTTTTCGGGCTTCTGCTATTGCCATGACAAAAATATGGCACAAGTAGAACATTTAATGAACTAAAATAGGTTATGGTTATATATATGAGAGAAACAAACCTCAAAAAATTTTAAGTACAGCTTTAATAAATGGAGTTGGTTAGTATCAAATGCATAGAAAACTTTAACACTTTTTGAAAAAGCTGTATTTTCAAATGCACCACCAACTTGATCTAAAGAGTCCATGACCATTCCAATCATGAAAGTATCTCTGGTCCCTCAACTTTCAACAGACAGGAAGCAGGCTGAGAAATCTACACAGCCACCAAGAATGGAATCTTTTTCTTTGCCTCTTCAGCAGTGGTCCAGTAGAATGAGGACAAAAAGAGAATGGTCCTGAGCAGCAGAATCAGAAGCCATAAAAACATAAAAAGCAAAGTGGCAAATCCCTCCCAAGAAAACAGAAATGGGGCCTAACCAAATAAGCTTTTCTACCCTCGAGGTAATGAACCTAATAAATTTGCCCAGTGAGATTGCAGAATTTCTAGAGATTACTGTCTGCTGTAAGCCTCCCATTATTCCTTTTTGTAACAGGAGTGTCTATAGAGGCTATATTCTCCATGTTTCATCATTGTAGGCTGTATTCATGTTGCCGAAATATACTTTTCTTTATAATTTATAGATTTCTAGATATCTTTTTTAAGATAAATGGTATTCAAAGACTCAGGGAGAAAAAAGAGTGCTGTCACTTTCACGAATGAATTTGCACAGTTGGTCAACAAATGTTCCTTCATCTCCAGAGAATTCTCGTGGTCATGAATGTATCCTTGGCCTCTCTGAAATAAGTAATCATCTGTGGCAAAGTCGGAAAATTCTAAAAGATCTTAGTATTATCACTACGTTTGTGTCTTCTCTCTTCTTATAATTCCTTTTGGGTTGGTTTTAGTAGTCACCTTTTCCAATATCAGTAAATTTCTTATAGACAATATCTTTGTATTATTAGGTTTTAGATGCTGTCATTATAGGAATGCATAACACTTACATCATTAGTTTTCACCTTCAAATGCAAATATACAATTTATCCTTGCTAAATTCATAGGAATGTCGCTCTAACTTGCTTTGATCTTATTACAATTTCTGTACATTTGGTGAATGAGTGTTTATTACATACTTTAAAACATTCACTTCCCATCTTGTAGTATGACCACTATATTATTTAGACTAGTTTTAAAAAGATGTTACCAAATGTAAAGCAACAAGTGAGTTAGAAAAAGAAGTATTCTGACTTCTAAATGCCCTCCACTACAGTAACACTCAAACTGCAGCATGAAGACTTTACAAATAAGCAAACCGATTGAAATTAGAACATAATTTGATCAACATCAGGTGACTAAGAGTCAAATTTGACATGAGAACTCAAATCTTTCAATACCATATAGATTGACATAGATACATAAAAGATAGATACATAAAACATAACATAGATACATAAGACAACAGACACGGGAAAAATTTCACAGTGAATGATAAAGCACTCTTTTTATTACCTCATAAACTAGGAAACATCTTCCAAACCAGTGATGGCTTGTACTTACTTGAATTTTAACATTTCATGAAAATATCCATTTGGTTCTCTTTGCATAGCCTAAATTTACCCACTGAAATATAGCAAAAAAATGTTTAATTAGATACTGAATGCCATAACCTCCCAGCTCCTACCATAGATGTCAGTGACCTATAGGCTGAGTGCAGTGGCTCATGCCTGTAATCCCAGCACTTTGGGGAGGCTAAGGCTGGTGGAACACTTGAAGTCTGGAATTCGAGACCAGCCTGGCCAATATGGTGAAACCCTGTCTCTATGAAAAATATAAAAATTAGCTGGGTGTGGTGGTGCAAACCTTCAAGTCCAGCTACTAGGGAGGATGAAATAGGAGAATTGCTTGAATCCAGGAGATGGAGATTGCAGGAGCCAAGATAGTGCCGCTGCACTCCAGCCTGGGCGACAGAGCTAGACTCTGTCTTTAAAAAAAAAAAAAAAGGTCAATGAAATATAGATGGATAGAGAGATAGATATGAAAACTGAATGAATTTTTCACAAGTCTAATTTTCAAACAATTTTAGCTTTAGCTTTTTTTTTTTATTAGAACTAAAATATCAAATCAAGTCACCAATTAAGTCACCAATAAGCTATGTCAATTTTGTTTGGCCTTCTGTGCCACAATGACTTTATCATCACTTCATTAGCTTATGCATGCTTTGTCAACAGTATTTCTCACAACAGTAGCAATTATAAACAAAACAAAATTACTATTCAGAAACTAGAGAGGTGGTAGGGAGATGGGGGATTTGAAAAATGTACCATGGAATGATTAAGAAGACCACATACTGTTTTCCACACACATGCCCAAAGAGAATCTGATAAGGCAGATGAGAAATCATTAATGCAGTTGTTAAAAGCAACTGTGTCACTGTCTACTCCAAACACCACTTATTCAGGAAGTCATTTGTAGAGATTCTATATATACAGATATACATACTTATATACACATATCTATATATACATACATATGTGCATACACACATATATATAATAAATACAATGAAGAAAAGACCGAAGTTAGAGAAGACACACTATAAAACCAGTGAAATAAAAGACAAAATAATTTTTAGAAGAAAATAAAAACCACCCCATATTTTGGATAGGAAGAAAGATGACATGTCACAAAATTATAAGTTGCTCAAAAATTATGACGAAATAATTTCCTAAATAGGTTGAATTTTAACTTCATATAGAAAAATAAGTCCAGAGAGCAACCAAGACGAAGTAAAAAGAAAAAAAAATCAGCAAATTAGTAATGTCCTTACTCTAATAGAGAAAATTCTAAATCAATATATTGCTTTTGGATCGATACAGGAGTAGGACAGACTCTCAACTTCAGCATTATTAACATTTTGGGCTAGATAACTCTTTGGGAGAGTCTGCCCTGAGTGTTGTAAGATATGTAGCTGTAACACCGCTACTAACTAGACAACACTGGAACCCACCTGTTTGAAATATATAAAAATAAATAAATAAATATATCTTCCAACATTCCCAAATATTTCCTGGAGGGAATAATCCCTCCCTGTTGAAAACTACTGATCTGCACCATCTATTTAACATGCAAACAGATAAAATCTCACTCATCAAAATTCACCAATGATTTCTCAACACACTTAAAATCCAATGTGGTCACCATATCCATCATGATCCTACACTTCTCCATAATCACTGTCTGTCAGCTGTCATAGTCTTTGCTGTTTCTGGGAAAGGCCACCACATCCCCACTTGAAATCTTTATACTTCATGGGTTTTTTGTTTTTTGTTTTTTGTTTTTTCTGGAATGTTCTTTCTTAAGAAATTCCTAAGCCTTGTTCTTTCACTTTAAATCTCACCTCTTTATGGTATTATTTTCTCTCCAGCAGAGTACTGACTTATAAGTACCGGGACTCCATCTTGTTTGTGGCTGTAACATTATAATCTATAACAGTGATTTGCTTTCCACATAGGAGGCATTCAATGCATTATTTGAATACATTTTTAAAAGAATAAATAAATTCCTACAAATTAAAAAGGTACATTTTAAAAAGGACAAGTAATACATAAACATGTGATATGTACAATAAACATGAACAAGTTTTAACCTCAAAATAATCTGATTTTATATATATTTTTTTTGTTTGTGTGTTTTGCTTTGTTTTGTTTTGAGACAGAGTCTCGCTCTGTCACCCAGGCTGGAGTGCAGTGGCACGATCTCTGCTCACTGCAAGCTCCACCTCCGGGGTTCACGTCTTTCTCCTGCCTCAGCCTCCTGACTGGCTGGTACTACAGGCTTCCACCACCACGCCCGGGTAATTTTTTGTATTTTTAGTAGAGATGGGGTTTCCCCGTGTTAGCCAGGATGGTCTCGATCTCCTGACCTCATGATCCACCCGCCTCGGCCTCCCAAAGTGCTGACATTGTAGGCGTGAGCCACAGTGCCCGGCCGATAATATATTTTTAAATAAACAGATGTCATATGAAATAAGCTTAGCAAAAAAATTCAAAATAACTTGTATAGGCAAGGATGAATTTAAAGAAAAGCTCCTCCTTATACGCAGCTAATAGGGGTCTTCTATGTTCTAAATACGTTTGAAAGGTAATGATGGAAAAACTATTATGGAAAATGTAAATAATCTATGACTTAACAAGTTAATCAATATTTAACTAATCTGTAAATTTTTTTGAGAAAATCTTGTACATTTGCACATACAGATGTAATTGATGAGTAGCATTGCCTAATATTTAGTAATAAAGAAAAAAATAGGAAAATCTAATTTTTTTTAACAGGGTCTTAATCTGTTGCCCAGGGTGGAGTGTAATGGCACAATCATGGCTCACTGCAGCCTCAAACTCCTGTGCTCAAACAATCTTCCTGCCTCCAACTCCCTAGTAGCTAGGACTATAAGCATAAGCTCCCATGCCTGTAACAAAATTTGATCAACAAGGGAATGCATAAAAATGTGTATTTATATATTATATAGAAATAAAATTAATAAATTTTATATAGCTACCATTAATCTTAAAATAGTATAAAAGTCTTAAAAATAATTCATTTATCATTCTATATGTCGTATTTAGTATTTCATAAGTTAAAATACTAAACACTACTATATAAAACACACATAGGTAGTAGAACATAATACAGATGAAGAATATTCATCAAATTCATAAGGTTTCATCTGAGAAAAATGAGGAGTTATACCTGTGGACGGGAGCATACAAGGTTTAGTTCCAGTTTTGATTTTGCTATCTTTCTTAAGAAGAAAAAAATATTCTGAAGCAAATTATCACAGTATTAATATCTGTTTACTCTGAATCAGAATACATGGATATTGTAACATTTTATAACATTTTTTGTTTACATTTTGAAAGGAAATAAAATAAAATGTTAAAGTTTTAGTTCAGTATTTATGAAATGATTATTTGCCAAGCAATGTATTAAATGCTGAATCATGGACGGTGGAACCATCATTTTGCACAGAGAAGAAATTTGAACTAGATTTGATTGAGAATTTATCATTTAAAAACTAAGGTAACGAGAACCAAAACATCATTACTAAGAATGAAAAAAGTATGAACATGTGCATAATTTTTGAGGTACTATAGGATCAATATTATCCTTACTATAGACAAAAAGTAATGTTATACTAAAATTTGTTCTAAGAGCTGTGATAAATTTGCAGATGGCTTCAAATGGAGAGTCCTCAGAATCCTTGCTTGGTTCACCATCATCCTGAATACATTTTAAAAATATTTTAATATATAGTAAATAACTCTTCCAAGTTCAGAATGTTAAATTATATTTCTGGATTCACTGTAGTATATTAGACTGTGGATATTAATTTAATAATTGATGTTATGCTTTTCTGATTCCACTGCTTATCTCAGATTTGAACTAAGTCTCTATCTCTAAGGCTAAAACAGAGCCAAATTGAGATATTTCTTACAAAAACAGAAAGAAAAAAATTTAGATGAGGCCGGGTGCGGTGGCTCACGCCTGTCATCCCAGCACTTTGGGCGGCCAAGGCAGGTGGATCACCCGAGGTCAGGAGTTCAAGACCTGCCTGGACAACATGGCAAAACCCCATCGCTACTAAAACACACACACACACACACACACACACACACACCCCAAAATTAGCTGGGTGTGGTGGTGCATGCCTGTAGTCCCAACTACTCAGGAGGCTGAGGTGGGAAGATTGCCTGAACCTGTGAGGCGGAGGTTGCAGTGAGCTGAGATTGTACTACTGCTCTCCAGCCTGGGTTACGGAGTGAGACTTTATGTAAAAACAAAACAAACAAACAAAAAACCAAAACTAGATGTATCCAATGTTCCTGTATTTGAGAGAACTTTAGAGAGATGTCAAAAATAACAAATTTATGAAGGAAAGACAATAATGTTAGAAACAAAAGCATTTTAAAATGTTTGCAAACACAACACTTAAAGCAATTGATTTATTAATTGAATTTTATGGAGAAAAGTGTCCTCAAACTATTATCTAAATCCATTTGAAAATGATTTGTGATACCAACTTGCAAAAGACGATTTATTCCTCAAAATATTTATACTGCAGTGCAATTTTAAAATGTAGTAGAAATAACATATCAAATAAACATTCATTCTGAATTTTGAGTGTGAGAACCAATTACTGTTTTGTCTTGCCTGTGGCATCCTTATTCTTATCTCTTTGCTTAATTAATATTTCTCTGTGTTTCCTCCAGAATGTGTGTATGAACTAAGGCAACTAACTTTAGCTGTGGCCTCTAAAATAAATATTATGGCACTTACAACTATTTGGGTTACTATTTGAATCTTCTAGAATGTAAGTTTGGGGATTCATTTTACTTATTATCCCTCATTAATATGGTAAATTGTCAGCATATATTACTTGAATAAACAAATGAATCTTGAAATCTCACTAATGAAACAGGAAGGACATTATTTTTAGCATGTGCAGTAGATATACTTACAGAGATGAGGCATAAAGTGTATGAAAACTAGCTAAATATTATAATACTGATGCCTAGAGCTTCATTGACCAGAATGTTAACTACCCAGGAAGAGAAATTGGCAGTCTTGGGAAACTATTGCTGCCAGGAAAGAGTGAGGTAACTTAACAGAAGGCGTCAGTTGGAAGCAGGGTATGAAAGAAAAAAAAAAAAAAAGAAAATAAACAATTAACAAAATAAAAATATAAAAAATAATAAGGCACATCAACATCTCCCATCACAAAGAAAGTTGCCATCCAGTGGATGAACCCTGTTTCACTTTACTAACAAACAAGAACACCTTCTATGTAAAGTTCCTCACCCTATTGGCATAGAGACATTTTCTATTGCCAGGCCCAGAAAATATAAGACATTTAAAAATGAGCAAAAATAGAAAGTAGAATTCTTACTATGCTGCTATAAAAATAAAACACAAATGAGAATTAAAACATTTCAGCTGAAGAAAATACCACCCCAAGACACAACAAAGTGGAACAAAACAAACAATGGCAACAACTTGTAACAGTAACTATGAAAAACTCAGTAACTTAAAACAAGCAACTACAGAAAATAAGAGCATTCTGAAACAGATATTTTTAAAATAAATGAATTAATAAATCAATGAGGGAAGAAATAAGAAAAAAAGATATGATATGACAATTGTGTACACTGAGACAGAGAAGGCAAAAATAAACTCAGTAATGAATCAGAAATTACAAAATAAACCAGTTAGTGTAGATTTCATAAAAATAAAATCTACTAACGGGCATTGAGAAGTATTATGAAAAGAGTCAAGAAACACAAATAAAATCATAAACTAGAAAAAATGCATCAGATGGTAAATGATAAATGTAGAAAAAAGGAAAAGTAATGTGTAATTTAGAAGAAAAAACAATGAAAATTAATATTTTAAATTATATTTCAGGAAAACTGCTCATTAATAAAAAGAAAACCTGAATCTACATAATAAATGGACCTACGACTAAAAAAAGGTAACAACGAACACTCAACTCCAAAATATAGTCTAGTAAAATAACTGGACTCTAAAAATAAAAGAGAAAACATTATTGGAGACTTCAAGCATAAAAGACTAAGACATTTACAAAAAGAAGAAAATGAAGTTTACATCAAATTTCTAGACAGCAGCATATGAGCAAGAAGAGACAGGGTAAAATAGAAAACAAAGTGCAAGAATTTTCAAACTAGCCAAGCTACTAATAAGATATCAAGACAATAGACATGTACAAATAACAAGATACCTGAACTTATAAGTCTTTTCTGAGAAATCTATTAAAGAATAAAATTTATCCAACAAGAGATAACACAAAAGTTTTGGCAAATTAAATGATAGAGAGACTTGAGCAAGAAAGAAGAAAATAGACTAAGTTCATTGTTACTGCATAAACAGTAGATGAAAACCAAATGACAAAAATTAATCAGATAAGATAAACAGGAAAAACATAGATACAAAAAGGAAAAAGGGGCACTAAGGGCATTTTGAACCATATTTTTAAAATAAAATTAACCATGTATATCAGTGCACACAAACACACACATACACAGTTCAAAACATTAAAAAGTTTTTCGGTTTTTTTTGTATTTCTTTTTAAGGGAGAGAGCAAAAAAGCAAGAGATCAACCATGCAAGAAAGAGATTGAGCACAACAGTGAGAGTAAGGATGAAAGTAAAGAAAAAGGCAGAGATGGAGACTGAAAGACAGAAGAAAGGACAGAGAAGGACTACAGAAACACACTAAATAAAATACACACAGGATCAGACAAAGAACATACAGAATCAGGGAAAGAACTCACTAGTAAAGGAACAAAATCCAGCTCAAGGAATTGAGCCTAAAGAAATAAAGAATAATTGTTTGATGAATAATTTAAAACAATCACCTTAAATTCAGTGAGCTACAAGAGCACACAGATTAACAAATAAAATCTGTAAAATGATACATGAATAAAATGAAAATATCAACAAAGAGATAGAAATAATAAAAGAATCTGAAATTTTTGAGTCAAATATCACAATTACTAAACTGACTACATCAAAAAAGAACTTCAAAAGACTCAATCCAGCAGAAGAAAGAATCAGCAAACTTGCAGATGGGCCATTTAAAATTATCCAATAATAGAAAAAGAAAAAAAAGTTAAATGGTGTGAAGAAATTCTATGGAACTTACGGGATGCAAACAAGTGAACCCATGTATGTATGATATGAATTCCAGAAGGAGAAAAGAGAGAGAAAGGATTAGAAATCTTATTTTTAAAAAATCATGGTAAAAAACTTCTCAAATTTGGAGAAAGAAATTGACCTCTACATTCACTGTTATGGTTAATATTGAGTGTCATCTTGGTTGGATTGAAAGATGCAAAGTATTGTTCATGGGTATGTCTGTGAGGGTGTTGCCAAAGGAGATTAATATTTGAGTCAGTGGACTGGGAGAAGCAGATCCACCCTTAATCCTGAGTGGGCACCATCTAATCAGCTGCCAGCACGGCTAGAATAAAGCACACAGGAGAAGATGGAAGAGGAGACTCACTGAGTCTTCTGGCCTTCATCTTTCTCCAGTGCTGGATGTCTCCTGCCCTCAAACATCAAACTCCAAGTTCTTCAGCTTTGGATCTTTGGACTTACACCAGTGGTTGCAAGGGGATCTCAGGCCCTGGCCACAGACTGAAGGCTGCACTCTAGGCTTCCCTACTTTTGAGGTTTGGGGACTCCTACTGATCCACCTCTGCCTTCCTTGCTCCTCAACTTGCAGACAGCCTATCATGGGACTTTACCTTGTGATCACATGAGTCAATTCTCCTTAATAAATTCCCTTTCATATATCCATATATCCTATTAGTTCTGTTCCTTTAGAGAACCCTAATACATTCATGAAGCTCAAAAAAATTCCATATAGAATGAAGTCAATGATATCTGCACAGAGATACATTATAATCCAATTGTAAAAAGTAAAAGAGAAAGACACCATTTTTGAAACAGCAAAGAAAAACAATTCTGCATGTACAGTGGAGCCCCTGTAAGACCTTTGTTGACTTTCTCAGTAGGAACATTGCAGGCTTGAAGGGAGTAAGCTGATAAACACAAAAATAAAAATAAAAATAAATGTTAAACACATTTTTCTCTAGCACATATGCAACATTCTCCAAGATTGAAATGTTAGACAACAAATATTAACACATTTAAGAGGATAAAAATTATACCAGGTAACTTTCCAGACCATGATGGAATAAAATTAACATCAATAATAGAAGTAAAATGGAAAAAATCACTAATATATGGAAATAAAATGCACTTGTAAACAATCAATGGGTCAAAGAAGAAATCAAAAGGGCAATCATAAAGTATTGCGATAAAATGAAAATTAAAACACAATATACCAAAACTTACGGAATATAGTAAAAGCAGTAGTAAAAGGAAAGCCTGTAGCCTTACATACCTACATTGAAAAAGAAGAAACATCTCAAATCAACAACTTATCTACATTATAAGCAGCTAGAAAAAGAACAAAGGCCAACGTCAGCCGAGGAAAGAAAATAGTGAAGCTTAGAGTAGAAATAAATGAAATACAGACCGGAAAAACAAAAGGAAACCAACAGTTGTGTGTGTGGTTTTTTTTTTTTAAGATACACAAAATTGACAAATTCTTAGCTAGAATAACTGAGGGAAAAAAAGGAAGATATTCTAAAGTCAGAAATGAAAGAGGAGCTATTATTATTGAGGCCACTGATATAATAAAAGATCATAAAACACTACAATGAACAATTATGTACTAACAAATTAGAAAACCTAGCTGAAACGGATAAGATTCTACAAACATATAGTCCACCAATACTGAATCACAAAGAGATAGAAAATGCAAACAGACTCATAATGAGCAAAAACAGAATCAGTAATCAAAAACTCTCAGCAAAGAAAAGGCCAGGACTAGATGGCTTCGTGAGTGAATTCTATAAAATATTAAAAGAATTAATGCCAATCCTTCTCAACTTCTTCTAAAAAATTAAAAGGAAGTAAAACTTCCAAACTCATTTTATGAGGTCAACCTTATCCTGATACCAAAGTCAGTCAAAGAAAAGAAAATTATAGGCCATATCTATGAAGAACATAGACATAAAAACTTTCAACAAAATCCTAGCAAACCAAATTAAACAGCACATTGAAAGAATCATTCCCCATGATCAAGTAGCATTTATATCTCTGATACCAGGATGGTTCAGCATGTGCATATCAATAAATGTGATATACCCTATTAACAGAATGAAGAATAAAATTACCTGATCACCTCAATAGATGCAAAAAAACATGTGATGAAATTTGACACCCTTTCCTAATAAGAAAGAATAAACAAAGTGATAAGCACGCAGATAACATCATATTCAACAGTGAAAAACCGATATATTTTTCTCTGAAATTGGCGTTAAAGAAAGGATACTCACTCTCTATTTCTATTCAATATAATACAGTTAGCCCTCTACATCTATGAGTGCTGCGTCCACAGATTCAATCAATCATGGATCAAAAATACTTATAAAAAAATGAAGATAACACATAAACAAACAGTAATACAATTAGAAAATACAGAATAACAACTATTTACATAATATTTACATTATGTCCACTTACATTGTATTAGGTATTATAAGTAATCTAGCTGTGATTTAAAATATGCAGGAGGATGTGCATAGGTTATATGCAAATACTACACCATTTTACATAAGGGACTCAGGCATCATATTTTGGTATCTGTAAATGGTCCTGGAACCCAATCTCCACTGCTACCAAAGACCAACTGTACTGGAAATCATAGCCAGAGAAATTAGGCAAGAAAAAAAGTGGAATCCAAATTGGAAAGAAAGAAGTAAAATAATATCTTTGCACATGAGATGATCCTATGTCATAAACTATAAAGACTGCACACAAAAACAAAAGTCCTGTTAGAACTAATAAATGAATTCAATAAAGTTACAGTAAGCAAAATCAACAAACAAAAGTATGTTGCATCTCTATACCCTAATAATGAATTATCCAAAAAGGAAAATAAGAAAATAGTCACATTTGTAATAAGGCTAATAATAACATAATACTTAGGAATAAATTTTACCAGGAACTGAAAGGCTTGTACACTGAAAACTACAAAATAATATTGATGAAAAAATTGAAAGAGGCAATAATAAATGTAAAATACCCGATGTTAATGAGAAGGAAGCTTTAATATTGGAAAAATGTTCATACTACCTAAAGCAATTTACATGTTCACGATTATCCCCATTGAAACCCCAATTAAAGTTTTTACAGAAATAGAAAAAGCAGCCTCTACATTTATGTGGAACCACACAGGTTTATAGCCAACACTATCTTGAGAAAGAACAAAGCTGGAGACATCATATTGCCTGATTTCAAAAAACATTGCAAAGCTACAGTAATTAAAACGGTATGGCACTAACATAAAGACAGACACATAAACCAATGAAACAATAGGAAATCCAGAAATAAATCCACACTCATATGGTCAACTGATCTTGACAAGGATGCCAGGAATACACAATGGGATAAGGATAGTCTCTTCAACAGATAGCGTTAGAAATACTGGAACCCACAAGAAAGAGAAATGAAAATGGAACCCCGGTTTACACCATACACAGAACTCAAGCACAAATAGATTAAATACTTAAGCATAAGATTGAAAACTGTAAAACTTCTGGAAGAAAACTTTGGGAAAATCTTATTGACATTGCCTGTGGCAATAAGTTTTCAAGTATGATATAACACCAAAAGCACAGGCAACAGTAGACAAGAGGAACTATATCTAATTATAAAGTTTCCCCACATCAAAGGAAAAAATCAACAGACTAAAAAAGCAACCTATGAAATGGAAGAAAGTGAGCCATATACATATTTGTACCACTATAACCATACAATCTGGCAATCCCATATCTGGCCATATGTCCAAAAATTGTAATCACGATCCTGAAGAGGTATATATAAATTTCAAATAGCCAAGATATGGAAACAACCTAAGTGTCCATCAACAGAAGAATGATTAAATAAATGGTGGTATATACATACAGTGGAATTTTTTTTAACCTTTTCTTTTAGAATCAGAGGGTGCATGTACAGATTTATTACAAAGGTATATTGTGTGATGCTGAGGCTTGAAGTATGAATAAATCTGTTATCCAGGTAGTGAGCATAGTGCCCAATAGGTAGTTTTTCAGCCCTTGCCCCACTCCCTCTCTCACCCCTCTAGTATTCCCCAATGTCCATTGTTTCCATCTTTATGTTCCTGTGTACCCAGTGTTTAACTTCCACTTATTAGTGAGAACATGCAGCATTTGGTTTTCTGTTTTTGCATTAGTTCACTTAGGATAACAGCTACCAGGTGCATCCATGATGCTGCAAAGGACATGATTTCATTTTATATGGCTTCACAGTATTCCATGGTGTATATGTATCATATTTTCTTTACCCAGTCCACTGTTTTGGGCACATGGGTAGTTTTTCAGTCTTTATTATTGTGAACCGTGCTGCAATGAACATTTGGATGCATATGTCTTTTTGATAGAATAATTTATTTTTCTGTAGGTATATACCCAGTAATAAGATTGCTGACTCAAATGGTAGTTAAATTCTTTGAGAAATTTTCAAGCTCCTCTATGCAGTGGTTGGACTAATTTACCTTCCAGCAAACAATGTATAAGTGTTTCCTTTTCTCTCCGGCCTCATCAACATCTGTTATTTTTTGACTTTTTAGTAATAGCCATTCTGACTGATGTGAGAGGACATCTCATTGTGGTCTTCACTTATATTTCTCTGATGATTAGTGGGGATGAGCATTTTTTTTTCATATATTTGTTGGCTGCTTGTATGCATTCTTTTGACAAGTATCTGTTCATGTCCTTTACCCACTTTTTAATACTGTTATTTTTTTATTATGTATTTAAGTTAAAGATTCTGGATATTAGACCTTTGTTGGATGTCTAATTTCTGAATATTTTCTCACATTCTTTATGTTGTCTAATTACTCCCTTGATAGTTTCTCTTGCTGTGCTGAAGCTCTTAAATTAGGTGCCACTTGTCTATTTTAGTTTTTGTTGCAATTGCTTTTGATAACTGAGCCATAAATTCTTTACTGAGGCTGATATTCAGAATGGTATTTCCTAACTTTTCTTCTAGAATTTTTACAGTGTAAGGTCTTACATTTAAGTCTTTAATTGATCTTGAGTTAATTTTTATACATGGTGAGAGGTAGGGGTCCAGTTTTATTCTTCTGTATATGGCTAGTCAGTTATACCAGAATCATTAAATAGGTAGTATTTTCTCCATTGCTTATTTTTGTAGACTTTGTTGAAGATCACATGGTTGTAGGTGTGCCAGTTTATTTCTGAACTCTCTATTCTGTTCCATTGGTCTGGGTATCTATTTATGTACCAGTTCCATGCTGCTTTGGTTACTGTAGCCTTGTACTATAGTCTGAAGTTGGGCAATGTGATACCTTCAGCTTTGTTCTTTTTGCTTAGAATTGCTTGGGCTATTTGGGATCCTTTTTGTTCTATATGAATTTGAGAACAGATTTTTCTAATTCTGTAAAAAAAAATGACATTGGTAGTTTGATATGAATAGCATTGAATCTGTAAACTGCTTTAAGCAGTATAACCATTTTAATTATATTGATTCTTCCAATCCAAGAGCATGGAATAATTTTCCTTTTATTTGGGTATTTTTTATTTATATCAGCAGTGTTTTGTTCTCTTTGTAGAGATCTTTCACCTCCTTGGTTAGATTTATTCCTATTTCATTCTCTTTATGATCATTATAACTGGGACTGTATTTTTGATTTGACTCCCAACTTGAATGTTGTTAGTTTATAGAAATGCTACTGATTTTTGTACATTGATTTTATATCCCAGTCATTCAGGAGCAAGTTGCTTCTTTGTAATTGTGTGGTTTTGAGACATCATCTTGGTATTGTTTTTTAATTTTATTATACTATGACTTGAGAGTGTGCTTTGTAATGTTTTGATTTTTTGAAAAAAATATTGAGAGTTGCTTTATGACCGAGCATGGTCAATCACAGAGTGTTCTGTGAGAGGAGAAGAAGAGTGTATATTCTGTTTTGGGGTGGAATATACTTAGATGTCTATTAGGTCTAGTTGGTCAGGAGTCAAGTTCAAATCCAGAATTTGTACTAGTTTATTCGTTCCAAGAGCATTTGGCAGTCTTTAGGATTTTCTAGGTATAAAATGATATCATCAGCAAATAGAGATAATTTGACCCCTTCTTTCCCTATGTGGATGCCTTTTATTTCTTTCGCTTGGCTGATTGCTTTGGCTATGACTTCCAGGAGTGGCCATGTTGAATAGGAGTAGTCCAAGTGGGAATCCTTGTCTTGTTCCCATTCTCAAGGTGAATGTTTCTAGCTTTTGTCCATTCAGTATGATGTTGACTGTGAGTTTGACATAGATAGCTCTTATTATTTTCAGGTATGTTTTTATGATGCCTAGTCTGTTGAGGGTTTTTATCATGAAGGGATGTTGGATTTTATCAAAGGTTTTTTATACATCTATTGAGATGATCATATGATTTTGAGTCTTTTAACTGTTTATGTGGTGAATCACATCTATTGATTTGTATATGTTGAACCAACCTTGTATCTCAGGAATAAAGTCTACTTGATTGTAGCAAATAACCTTTTTGATGTGCTACTGGATTTAGCTTGCTAGTATTTTGTTGAGGATTATTGTGTCAATGTTCATCAGGGATATTGGTTGAAGTTTCTTTTTTCGTTGTGTCTCTGTCAGATATTGGTATTAAGATAACGCTGGATTCACAGAATTAATTCGGGAGGAGACCCCCTCAAGTCGCTGGGATAGTTTCAGTAGAATTGATACGAGTTCTTCTTTATATGTCTGGTACAATTAGGCTGTGACTCCATTTGATCCAGGGCTTTTATTGGTTGGTAATTTTTTATTATTGATATAAATTCAGAACTCATTATTGTTCTGTTCAAGTTTTCAGTTTCTTCCTGGTTTAATTTTGGAAGTTTGTGTGTTTCCAGGAATGTATTCATTTTCCTTAGATTATCTAATTCATGTGCATAGAGGTATTCATAATAGTGCCCAAGGATCTTTTGTATTTCTGAAGGATGAGTTACAACGTCATCTTTGTCATTTCTGCTTGTGCTTATTTGACCCTTCTTTCTTTTCTTTTTCAAGTAGCTAGTCGTCTATCAATCTTGTTTGTTCTTTCAAATAACTTCAGTTTTGTTGGTGTTTTGCATAGATTTTTGGAACTCAGTTTCTTCTTTTCTGATTTTGGTTATTTCTTTTCTTCTGTTAGCTATGGTGTTCATTTTCTCTTGTTTTTTTCTAGTTGCTCTAGGTGTGATGCTAGATTCTTGAGATCCTTCTAACTTCTTGATATAGGCGTTTAGCACTATAACTATTCCTCTTAACACTACTTTAGCTGTATCTCAAAGATTCTGGTATGTTATATCTCTGTTTTCATTAATTCCAAATAATTTTTAGATTTCTGCCTTAATTTCATTGTTTGCCCAAAGTCATTCAGGAGCAAGTTGTTTCTTCATAATTGTGTGGTTTTGAAACATCGTCTTGGTATTGTTTTTTAATTTTATTATACTATGGCTTGAGAGTGTGCTTTGTAAGGTTTTGATTTTTTAAAAAAAAATTATTGAGAGTTGCTTTATGACCGAGCATGGTCAATCACAGAGTGTTCTGTGAGAGGAGAAGAAGAGTGTATATTCTGTTTTGGGGTGGAATATACTTAGATGTCTATTAGGTCTAGTTTGTCAAGAGTCAAGTTCAAATCTAGAACTTGTTAGGTTTCTGCCTTGATGACCTTTCTAATGCAGTCTGTCAGGTGCTAAAAATTCCTACTATTTTTGTGCAGCTGTCAGTCTTTTTGTAGGTAAAGAATTTGTTTTATGAATCTGGGTGCTCCAATGTTACGTTTATATATATTTAGTATAATTAAATCTTCTTATTGAATGGCAACTTTTATCATTATGCAATGCCCTTCTTTGTCCTTTTTTACTGTTGTTGGCTTAAAGTCTGTTTTATGTGATATAAGAATAGCAACCCTTGCTATTTTTTTTTCCCATTTGAATGGCAGATCTTTCTCCATCCCTTCACTCTGAACCAGTGAGTGTAAGATGGGTCATTACATGTGAGATGGGTCTCTTCATAACAGCAGACAATTGGGTCATGTTTTTCATTCAGCTTGCCATGTTATGGCTTCTAAGTGGGGCATTTAGATCATTTATATCTACTGGATCTTAGCCTGAATTATAAGACCAAAAATATTAGTCTGGTATATATCACTTGTGAAAAACACAAACCAAGAATCTAGCCACAGATAAAGATCCCAAACAAGGCTCCGGTCCTTTGAAATCACCCCAAAACAAGTAAGCTTTGTTTGGGATCTTTATCTGTGGCTAGCCACTTGGGTTGGATTTTTCACAAGTGATGTATACCAGAATAATTTTTTTGGTCTTGTAATTCAGGCTAAGAGCCAGTAGATGGTGTTTGAGAGTAATGGTCAGCAAATAGGGTCTAACTGTCACAGGGCTCTTGTATTTTATCACGTTAGCAGCAGTGCCCTGTGGTGGATGATATGAGGGGTAATGACCCCCTAGCCAGGTCCATTCTGGGTCTTCAGGGAGTCCGCTGCAATCACTGGCACAGTGTCTGCATTTCCTTAGCCCCAAGGGGAGCGCTGGAGGGCTGTGCTCTTCTGTTGTTTAGGGGTAGCCCTAATCAAAAATTAGGTCATCAGAAGACCTGCAGCATGCGTGGCAAATTCAGAATAGGTTTTAGAGTACACCTGTAGGTGGTCTGTTTGTATAGGAGGTCAAGGACAATGGATTTCCTCACAGAGTGTGTTTGCTATGGGTGTGAAGCTGACATGGCACCCACAGCCTGGTGTTTTTGCCCAACAAACAGCTGTGGGGATCACCCAGCTCTCTCTCCCTCAACTGGGTCTCATTCTGGTGGCTGGCCCAGTATCTAGCCCACCAAACTAGCTTTGTCCCAAGCCTTTTGTGCCCAGATGGTTGGGCTATTAGGTATTCCAGGTCATGAAGTGAATACAGTGGAATATTAATATTATTCAGCTTTCAAAAGAAGGAAACCCTATAATTTGTGACAACATGGATTAACCTAGAGCACACTATAAATGAAATAAGTCACAGAAGAACACATAGTGCAAAATTCCACTTTTAGGATGTATCTATAATACTTAAACTGATAGTCCTACATAGAGAATAAAATGGTGGTTGCCAGAAGCTGGGACTGGGGAAGCAGAGAGTGGTTGTTCAATGAGTATAAAAATTTAGTTATGTTTGATGAATAAGCAGTAAACATCTGCTTTATAACATAATGTCTATAGTTAACAATACAATATTGTGCACTTCAAACATTTTTTAGAGTAGGTCTCATGTTAAATGTTTTTATGATATACCAAAAAAAAATAAAAATAAAACACTTTAAATTTCTAAAAAGGGACACAATGAAAATTTGAGAGGTGTTGGATATGTCTATTATCTTGTCATGTTGACATATGTCTAAACTCATCAAATTATATACCTTAAAAATGTGAGATTCTGTATACATCAGATATACCTTATAAGGTTGTTAAACATAAAGACATTTATTTACACAAAGAGTATGACACAGAAAAATAACAGAAGAATAAGATATAATTTAGAATCCTCATATCAGGTATATCAACAAATGTAAATGTTGATTTAACAACAGCATTTTAAATTCCTCCTAAAAGAAAAAATAAATTCAGATTGGCTCATAAAAAAGGCAATATAAAAGATACTCACATACAGCAATGTGATTCAGAGAACTAAAACCAAATGAATGAGCAAAGGTCAGGCAAATATATAAAATGAAAGAAGACAAAAGAAAAGCAGGCAAAATGTTTAAATTAGGCCAAAAAGAATACCTTGTAAAGGCCAACATTTGCAATGTAGTTACCACTACTAGAAGTAAATCAACACTAAATAGCATGAAGTAGAAATTACTAAAGCTACAAATAGAAAGAACAAACAATAAGAAATTTTAACATACTATTCCCAGTCTCAGTCAACTTGATTGGTTAATAATAATGCATAAAACAAAATTATAATCAATAACTTTGCTCTTATATATTAAAATGTAACAGTATACCAAGTATAAATAATAAAAATTGACTATTTAACATACCACAAAGAAAACATCAGTAAATTCCATGAAGTAGTATATCACTAATGTCTTTGATCTCAATGCAATAAAACTAGAAACCAGTAACAAAATAGATAAATACATTTATCATGTGAGTATGCTAAATTATTATTATTAAATCCTTTTGGTGCAAGTGGAAATAGAAATAATATTGTAGAATCTTTTAAAGATAATGATGCTGAAAACATGACATATTGTAATATACATGATAAAATCAAAAGAATGATTTATAACATACATAAAAATGAGAGCACCTAAATTTTCAAAGTAACATATATTTAAAAAAACAGCATTAGGCAACGGTGAAGACAAAACTGAAATCATGATGTAAAACACAAACAAAAAACAGTGAATTTAATGAATCAATCAAAACACAGATTTTTGAAAGAAAGATAAAACATACATTTAAGGTAACAAGCAGTAGGCTTGTCAGGTCATTGTTGCCACTATAACAAATAGGTCTGGTTACTTTTGTTAAAAATATATTTTTAATATGCAAGTACTAAGAGAGCAATATGAAAATAATAAACCAAGTTTTAGAGGAGAGGAAATTTTTCAATTTGAACTGATGAGCATAAGGCATCCTGTTCTACCCACCCACCACTTCCCAGGATATTGCAGACACAAGATAAAACAAGTACGAAAATTACATCATCATTTCTATAGGCGCAGAATGAAGCATTTGCCAAAATGAAACACTTATTTACAATAAAAACAACAGGAGTAACTGTTATCAAATAGGAATAGAAAAAACTTTTTTAATTTAATAAAGAATATCTTAAAAATCCTAAGGCAGAGAACAAATGCAAGATTAAAATATTTGAAAATTTTCTTTCTGAAACTGCTAATAATGCAAGAAATCCTGTTATTATCACTTATATTCAACATTGAGCTAAATGATGTTGCTAGTGGAACAAGGGGGAAAAAAACACAAGTTATAAGGAAATAATAGTATCATTATTCCTGAATCTATCAGTATGTACCTAAAAATGCAAAAGAGTTTATAAACAAATAATCAAAATTAATAATTTTTAAAAGATCACTGAATTTAGATCAATATAAAAATCAATCACATTTCTGTATCCAAACCAAAAAAGGAAAAATAATAAAATATGCAAAGCATCAAAATCATGACAGGTTTTTGACAATACTGTACTAGATCCAAACAAATGGAAGATATGCTAAGTCCATGGATTGAAAGATTCAACACTCTAAATATGTCAGTTCTCCTGATATGTATCTATAGATGCAATGCAATTACAATAAAAATCACTTTTTTAAAAAAAATGTTCAAACTAACTTGGATAAAATTATTGTCAGTAACAGCCAAAGTATGTTGAAGGGATAAAAATAAATCTAGGTTTACACTACTAGATATCAAAAACAATTATAAAGCTTTGATAGCTAAAAAAGTGTGATATTAGCACAAGGTTAACCAAACCACCCAAAGAAAAGGATAGAATCCTGATAATGACCTGCATATATAAAGACAGATGTTATACAAGCAAAGTTACATTACGATGAATAAAGAAATGATGCTGATTCAATTGCATACCTGTATGGAAAAACATAGAAGTTTTCTTTGTTGAATTTCCCTACCTTAAACCATACACAAAAACTAATTGTATGTGTATTGTATGTGTATGTGTATGTGTATTATAGAAAGCTAAACTAAGCAAGCTTCAAGAAGAAGCTGAGGGCTGATAGTTAATTTTATGTATCAACTTTACTGTGTCAAGAAATACTCAGATAGCTGGTAATACATTATTTCTGGGTGTGCCTGTGAAGGTGTTTCCAGATGAGATTAGCATCTGAATCAAAGAATGAGTCAAGATCTGCCCTCAACAACATGGGTGGGCACCATCCAATCTATTGAGGACCTCAATAGAATTAAAAGGCATAGGAAGAAAGATTAGCTTTCTCCTCTGTAGCTGGGATATCCATCTTCTTTTGTTCATAGACATTAGAGTTCCAGGTATTGAGGCCTTCAGATTCTGGGATTTAGACCATTTTTCCACTCCCTTCTTTCCCAGGCCATCCATGCTTACATGAGCCAATTCACATTTTAAATCTCCTTTTATATGCAAATGTTTATTCTACTGGTTCTGTTTATCTGGAGATTCCTGAATACAAACACCGTAAAGATTATATTATAAACTTGAAGTAAACACGTCTTAAACAGGACATAAAAGGAACTCAACATTAAATAAGTAAAATATAAATAAAAAGTTAATAAACTGAACTTCATTAAAAGTGATAATATCATTAGAAGAGTTAAAAATGCAAGCTTCAGACTGAAAGAATATTTGTAATACTTGCATCATTCACAGAGTACTTCGTTTCCATAAATTAATAAGAAAATAAAAATAAAACCTAAAAAGTAGGGAAAGGACCTGAACATATACTTCCTAAAAGACAATATTTAAACAGCTTATAAGGATAGGATAGGGTAACCACCATTATGAGTCAGCAAATAAAAATTAGGTCCACAATGAGGCACTCCTACACACCAAACAGAATAGCTAAAATTAAAGATAGGCATTGTAAAATGTTGGTGAGAATGTGAAATAAGTGTAACTTTTATACATTACTATCAGAAGTATAAATTTTTGCAACCATTTTGGAAAACTAGTGATATCTGCTCACGTTAAATAAGTGCCTAAGGAAAGAAAACCAGTCACGGGTTTCCTATGACTGAGAAATTAACTCCTAGGTATTTTCTAAAAAAGTTATATGCCCACCAAAGCACAAAGACAAGAATGTTCCTAGCAGTTACGTTCATAATAACTGTATAATACATAATATATAGTAAAATATATAATTATATATTTATACTATTCTGTCTCTCCAGAGAACCCTGTACTCTGATTATGAATGATGCAAGCATTACAAATATTCTTCCAGTCTGAAGCTTGCATTTTTAACTTTCAGTATGAAGCTTGCATTTTCATATATATATGAAATATATATATATATATGAAAGCAAGTTTATTAAGGATAATTGACTCACACGATCACAAAGTAAAGTCCCACAATAGGCCGTTTGCAAGTTGAGGAGCAAGGAAGCCAGTGGTGGACCAGTAAGAGTTCCAAAACCTCAAAAGTAGGGAAGTCGACAGTGGAGCTTTCAATCTGTGGCCAAAGGCCTGAGATCCCCTAGTAACCACTGGTGTAAGTCAAAGAGTCCAAAAGCTGAAGAAATTGGAGTCTGATGTTTGAGGGCAGGAAGCATCTAGCACAGGAGAAAGATGAAGGCCAGAAGACTCAGTGAGTCTGCTCTTCCATCTTCTGCCTGCTTTATTCTAGCTGTGCTGGCAGCTGATTGTATGGCACCCACTACATTGAGGGGTGGGTCTGCTTCTCCCAATACACTGACTCAAATGTTAATCTTCTCCGGTAACACTCTCACAGACAAACCCAGAAACAATATGTTGGATCTTTCAGTCCAATCAACACTTAATGTTAGCCATCACAATAACCCAAAGTCAAAACAATCAAATGTTTACCAACAAGATGTTGTACAAATCAATTGTTTTATAACCATACATTAGAGTAATTTGAAAAAGTAATAAGGTCAGATATACAAAAAAACTTTCATACTGATATGGTTTTGCTGTGACCCCACCCAAAATCTTATCGTGAATTGTAATCCGTACTGTAATCCACACCTGTTGGGAGAGGGAACTTGGGGGGGCCGGTGATTAGATCATGGGGGTGGTTCCCCCATGCTGTTCTAGTGATAGTAAGTCCTCATGAGATCTGATGGTTTTCTAAGGGCTTTTCTCCTCTTTGCTCCACACTTCTCTCTCCTGCCACCATGAGAAGAAGAACGTGTTTGCTTTCCCTTCTGCCAGGACTGTAAGTTTCCTGAGGCCTCCCCAGCCATTCAGAACTGTGTGTCAACTAAACCTCTTTCCTTTATAGATTACCCAGTCTTGGGCAATTCTTTATAGCAGCATGACAAAAGACTAATACAACTCCCATCTGTAATAGAGTAACAGATCAGAGTTACTCTCCTACCTTAATCAGCCAGAAAAGTAATGTATTAGTTTTCAGAATAGATGGGTTTTAGATCCTGGACAACAAGCAATGGAAGACTGTGATTCCTGGGAAGAGGAAAGCAAATATATTGCCTCAGTCTACTGCCTGGGAAACACAGTAAGGCCACAGTGCAATTATGAAAACCCAAAAGAATCTAAAAGTCTGATTGCATTGATAGCAGAGAAATAATGGTCTGGTAAGACAAGTTGATTAGACTGCAGTGCAAATTCCTGGAGAGGAAGGAGGTAAAGAGAGAGCGATTCGGTGAATTGCAGAGGAATTCTATTGAGTTTGTGGATGACTGCCAATCTGTTAATTATTACAAAAAATTTCATTTGAAAAAGGAAAGAACCACTGAAAAACAGACAACTGAACAATTTTTGGAGGTCACACAGGTGTCAAAATAATTTTAAATCCAGCCAAAGTGGAAAAGTCTATAGTAATCATAACATTGCTTAGAGTTCTTTAAAGAATATTGCCTTATTAAGAATAAATTAGCCCTACGCTAAAGACTTCTCTGAATTTGTTCTAATAAAGTTTAAAGAAAAATGTTCAAAGAAACAATATTATTCAAAGTAATTGAACTGCATATCAATGCCAAATCCAACATTATGGAAAAGAGTACAATAAAAAGCTAATGCCAACATTGTAAAATTAAGTGTCTGCCATCTATTAAAAAATTATAAAGCATACAGAGCAGGAAAATGTTATCCATAACAGGGAGATAAATAAATGTAGAAACAGAAAGAGAAGATGGATAAATTGTAATTCATTGATGAGAATGGTTAAAAAACTCAGTTATTGTAAAGCCCTCCACATATTTAAGAGCTTAATGGAAAATATGAACATAATGAAGGCAAAAGTGGAAGATTAATTAAAACATAGAATATTTAGTAATAAAGTATGAGATGAAAATAATTGAACATAAAAGCAGATTACAATGTTGCAGGAAAAAAACAAGTGTATACAACACATAGAAACAAATATTCTAAAATAAAGTACAGAGAGAAAAGACCAAAAAAATAAACAGCAATGATCTGTGGAACAATATAAAAGTCTACCATAGGTATTATTGGAATTACAGAAAAAAGAAAGCTAGGCAGGGGAATGATAAAAACATTTATACAAATAGTGACTGAAATTTTTCAAAATTTGTTATAAACCAAACCTATAAATCCAAGAAGCTCAAGCTAAATGAACATCAAGAGAATTACAAAAACAGCAAACAAAGAAAAACAATAACAAAAACACTACACACCAGGACACATTACATCACATATATGGAAAAAAGTGGAAAAGCAAAAACTTGGAAAGAGTAATGGAAGAAAAGACATATATTACTAAAATAAGAGACATAGAAATGACACCAGACTTCTTGTCAAAAACTATGCAAGCTATAGGGCAATAGAGTAACATCTTTAGAGATTGAACGGCAACAAAAAAGTCCCACAAATACATTAATAAAAAAGCTATTAACAATTATTGATAAGGATGTAGTTTCTAGAACTACATATAAAGAACACTTACACCTCACCAATAAAAAGACAAACAACCAAACAATGCATAAAGAACTTCAGTAGACATATTTCCACAAAAGAAATAAAAATGGTCAACAAGCATGACAATATTCTCTACATCATTAGCAATTAGGTAAATGCAAATCAGAATTATAATGCGATGCCACTTTGTATCCACTATGTTGGTTATAATTTTATTTTAAAAACAGAAAAGGAAAGTATTGGTTAGGATGTGGAGAAAATGGAATCCTCCCACATTATTGGTGAGAATGCAAATGTGTAAATAGCAGTGCCAAAGTTTCTCAAAAAGTTAACCAAAAAATTAGCATATGATCCCATAATTTGAGGCAAACATCTGCTAAGATGATTTTTTTCAGTGAACAAAAACCACATAAAATGTTAAGGGAGTCTCTTCAGACAAAAGAAAAATGAAACCACATGCTAATTTGAATCTCCACCAAAATAATGAACAATGTACACCGCAGGAAATAAATGGATATAGAATTATTTCAATTAAAATCAAGGTTGCACATTAAATTATATAAAGCAAAAATAATATACTATGCTATTATCAACATTTACAGAAGCAAAATGGCTAAACCTAATAGCAGAAGTTGGGCAAAAGGAATGGAAGTAGTGTGCTTTAAGGTTCTTACAGTGTACATGTAGAAATATGAATTAGAATGTGATAAACAAAAGATACACATTGTAAACTACAGAAATTTAAGTAAAACAAAGATGTATAATTAGTAATCTAGTAGTAGTGATAAAGTAGAATCAAAATAAATTGTTAAGATAAATAAATCATAAATAAAAATGTTTTATTTTCAATATCATTCTTCAATAAAATAATTGGGGCTCCTTGAAGATATGACTAATTCTAAGACTCTATGCATCAAATAAGGAAGTCCTCAAAAATTAAAAAGACAGAGGTATATAAAAATGACAAATAAAACTACTGAAACAACTCCCAGTAGACAAACCTGGAAGAACTTGAGCAATGTAATCAATATGTAGTATTGAATTGAAAACAAACCTGCATAAGTTCACACTGATATAAATGAATTTTCTATTAAACATATAGAAGGCAAGAGACAAATTGACTATATAGAACTTTTCAAAAAAATTATGAAAATATTCCTCCATCAAAAAGATGGAGAATGATTTTGTACTCATAAGTATAGGTGTATTAGTCCATTTTTCACACTGCTGGTGAAGACATACCTGAGACTGGGAAGAAAAAGAGGTTTAATGGACTTACAGTTCCACATGACTGGGGAGGCCTCACAATCACGGCGCAAGGCAAGAAGCAAGTCACGTCTTACAGGGATGGCAGCAGGCAAAAAAAGAGCTTGCGGACGGAAACTCTCGTTTTTAAAATCACCATATCCCATGAGATTCATTCACTATCATGAGAACAGCAAATATTTGCCCCCATAATTCAATCACCTCCCACTGGTTCATCCCACAACATGCAGGAATTGTGGGAGTTACCAATCAAGATGATATTTGGGTGGGGACACATCCAAATCATATAGTAGGCTACCTTCAGTGATCAGTTTATGAATAGCACAGTATGGAAAGAAGAGTGGGAGTAACTTTACAGTGGGGGATCTTGGAAAACACTACCTTATTTTGCTTGGGTCAAGGTTTATATCATTAGTGATAAATAATGTTGATAGCATGTACCTGTGAATGTTATGTTGAGAATAGCATGTTTTCTCTGTTGCCCTTCTCACAAGAATCTATAACCACAGTCTAACCTTGGGGCAAACATGAGACAAACATAAATTAAGGGAAATTTTACAAAATGCCTGACAAGTACCCCCCCAAACTGTGAAGGGCAACAACAACAAAATAGTCTAATAAATCCTTATAGCCTAGAGAAGCCTTAGAAAATCTGATAACTAAATGCAATATGGTATCTTAGATGGGACACTAGAATCAAAAAAGGACATTAGGAAAAAACTAGGGAAATCCAAGTATGAACTTCAGTTAATAATGTATCAACATTATTTCACTAGTTTTGACAATATGTAATAGTAAGGTAAGATATTATCAATATAAGAAATAAAGAATGTTATAAAAGGGTTATCTGTGCCATCTTTGCAACTTTTCTGTAAATGTAAAACTATTTAAAAGTTTATTTAAATTTTAAAAGGACAAAAATAGTATTATAACTAATTTCCAGTAAATGTATTAACTTAATTAAAATCTACAATTTCCTTGAAAGAGAGAAACTGCCAAAATTTACTCAAGAAGAAATAACAAACTAAATAGAATGACATCTATTGATATCTAATTGAATTCATAGTTAAAAACCTTTACCCAAATAAAAATTTGAGTCCAGTGGCTTCTCTGATAAATTCTACCACATACTTAAGGCAAAAATATAACTTACTCTTAAAAATTTTTCATAAAAAGACAGAAGCACTGAATTCATTTTGTGAGGCCAATAGTCCTGCAATATCAAAACCAGGCAACGAAAATAATAGAACATAAAACTATAGACCAATACTCCTCATGAACATAAATGCAAATAATACAGCAAACTAAGAAGAATAATGCATCATGACCCAGATGGAATCATATAAAAAATACAATTGTTTTGACATTAAATCAGTATACATAATCCACCATATTGATAGAAATACATCATATAATGATACTACAATAAAGAAACATTTGCTATATCTCAACAGCTATTAATAATAAAAACTCTCGGTAAACTAGGAGTTGAAGTTACCTTCATCAATCTAATACAGGGCCTACTTATAGATATTTATGGGTTAAAGATCATGTTTTTTTCTTTTCAGATTAGAAACAAGGCAAAGCTGTCCTCTCATTATTTCTATCCAATATTGATTGGAGGTCCTAGATATTGCAGTAAGTCAAGAAAAAGAATATCTTCTTTAATATGTTATCTTCTTGTTTTTTCCCTCCAGTTTATCTCTACAGAAGAAATAAGGAAATCGAAGAAGGCACGGTAACAGAGATACAGGGAGGGAGGGAGGGAATCATATTGTACTATCCAGCACTACTATTTTCTCTGAATCTTCAGTATTAGCTAGGAAGGAAGGAAGGAAAGAAGGGAGAGAGGGAAGGAAGGAGGGATGGAATGAATTATATTGTACCAACCAGCACTACTAGTTCCTCTGTTATCTGAATCTTCAGTACTAGGAAGGTAGGAAGGCTGGAAGTTAGGGAGGGAGGGAAGGAATTACATTGTACCAACCAGCACTACTATTTTCTCTGTTCGCTGAATCTTCAGTACAAGGCAGGAAGGAAGGCAGGAAGGAAGGCAGGAAGGAAGGGAGGGAGGAAGGGAGGGAGGGAGGGAGGAAGAGAGGGAGAGAGGGAGGGAGGCAATCATATTGTACCA
The DNA here is from genome assembly GCF_003255815.1 of Theropithecus gelada. Lineage (NCBI taxonomy): Eukaryota > Metazoa > Chordata > Mammalia > Primates > Cercopithecidae > Theropithecus > Theropithecus gelada. The sequence continues at coordinate 42,423,009 of NC_037681.1, forward strand.
TCCGGCACTATTTATTTTTATTTATTTATTTTTTTTGAGACAGAGTCTGGCTCTGTCGCCCAGGCTGGAGAGCAGTGGCGCAATCTCGGCTCCCGGGTTCATGCCATTCCCCTGCCTCAGCCTCCTGAGTAGCTGGGACTACTGGCACCCGCCACCACATCCGGGTAATTTTTGTTTTTTTGTATTTCTAGTAGAGACGGGGTTTCACCGTGCAGCACTGTTATTTTATCTTTTCTCTGAATCTTCAGCACTAGCTAACATCCCAGCTCTTTATGAGAGACCTAACTGCAGCACTTTTCAAGATATTTTTTCAAAGACATTTCCCTTTGTTTGATGAATTCAAATGCCAGTTAGAATAATGCTTTTATTTTTCACAGAAAATGCACTATATTTAGGAATCTAGGTTAATGTCTCCTTTCTACAAGAAAGTACAGATGCAAGGAGCAGCTCAGTTGATCACTACAAAGTCTATGTTAACTGCCATTTAGCACCAAGATGGAAAAGGATGTAGAGCCAGCCGCTCATTAACTACACCCCCTGTTTGTCTTCATGCCATGGATTCTTTTTAGAAATTCACTTGTTTAGTATGTTCCAACTGCTAGTCATGAACCATTAATGGCTCAAGGCTGTGACACTATTTTTTTAAATGAAGTGGAAATATACTGGAAAAGATAATGTAAGTGTAAGTACCTCACATATAGAAATACTACTAATTGTTTAAATGAAACTTTGACTTGGATGTCTATGTATATTTACACATAGAGTTTTAGATTACAATATTTAACTTATGCTTTATTCCAATTAAAAATAAAAAAATCTTTAAAATAAACTGCATGAGTCGTTTGCTAATTATTCATTTAAAATGTAGGTTTTCCTCTACTAAATTTCTAAGTGCTTGCTTTTGTAATCAAACTGAGAATTTACATAATTAAAATTGTTTTAATTTGTTTTGTGAAGAAGTATCACTACAGGTTTCTTATTTTAATAAGGAGATTTTCTTACATTTGTATATGTGTGGTTGTGTTTTGCCTCTTGAACTAGAAGGTATTCCTCTTGAGGATGCAAATAACGAAACAAATACTGTAACACAGCCCTCGTGGAACTTTACCTATTCTGAAAAGATAAAACAAAGAACTTCACAGAAAAGTTTCCTGAGCAGCTAAAAACAGTTATCACAAACAGGTACTAAGATTCGTGTACATTATTCCTAGAACAAACTTAGGTTTTCATGTATACAGAAATTTAGCAATTGCTATTATCTATAACAGGTATCTGGCTAAATAATTACCACACACTGTCTAGTAGAATGTGTGTTGTTTTCAACTATTAAATATGTTTTAGAGAGAGTTAAATAGTGGAGAGGCTTTCAACACTTTCTGTTTTAACTATACAAGCCAATAAAGAGTTCTCCGGGGGTGTGCCCAAGATGGTGGAATAGGAACAGCTCCAGCCTCCAGCTCCCAGCGTGAGTGACAAAGAAGACGGGTGATTTCTGCATTTTCAACTGAGGTACTGGGTTCATCTCACTGGGGAGTGCTGGACAATCCATGCTGGTCAGCTGGTGCAGCCCGACCAGCAAGAACTGAAGCAGGGCGAGGCATTGCCTCACCTGGGAAGTGCAAGGGGGAAGGGAATCCCTTTTCCTAGCCAAGGGAAATGGAGACACACAACAGCTGGAAAATCGGATAACTCCCACCCTAATACTGTACTTTACCAAGGGTCTTAGCAAACGGCACACCAGGAGATTATATCCCACACCTGGCCTGGAGGGTCCCACGCCCATGGAGCCTCCCTCATTACTAGCACAGCAGTCTTAGATCTAACTGCAAGGCGGCAGCGAGGCTGGGGAAGGGGCGCCCACCATTGCTGAGGCTTAAGTGTGTAAACAAACCCCTGGGAAGCTCGAATTGGGTGGAGACCACCACAGTTCAAGGAGGCCAGCCTGCCTCTGTAATCTCCTCCTCTGGGGACAGGACATAGCTAAACAAAAAGCAACAGAAACCTCAGCAGAGGTAAATGCCCCAGTCTGATAGCTTTGAAGAGAGCAGGGGATCTCCCAGCACGGAGGTTTAGATCTGAGAATGGACAGACTGTCTGCTCAAGTGGGTCCCTGACCCCTGAGTAGCCTAACTGGGAGACATCCTCCACTAGGTGCTGACTGACACCTCACATGGTGGGGTACACCCCTGAGACAAAGCTTCCAGAGCAAGAATCAGACAGCAACACTCACTGTTGAGCAATATTCTATCTTCTGCAGCCTCCGCTGCTGATACCCAGGCAAACAGGGTCTGGAGTGGACCTCAAGCAAACTCCAACAGACCTACAGCTGAGGGTCCTGACTGTTAGAAGGAAAACTAACAAAAAGAAAGGACACCCACACCAAAACCCCATCAGTACATCACCATCATCAAAGACCAAAGGCAGAAAAAAACCACAAAGATGGGAAAAAAGCAGTGCAGAAAAGCTGGAAATTAAAAAAATAAGAGCGCATCTCCCCCTCCAAAGGAATGCAGCTCATTGCCAGAAACGGACCAAAGCTGGATGGAGAATGACTTTGATGTGTTGAGAGAAGAAGGCTTCAGTTGATCAAACTTCTCAGAGCTAAAGGAGAAACTACGTAAGCAGCACAAAGAAACTAAGAATGGATGAATGGATAACTAGAATAATCAATGCAGAGAAGACCTTAAAAGAACTGATAGAGATGAAAACCGTAACATGAGAACTACGTGACAAATGCACAAGTTTCAGTAACTGACTCAATCAACTGGAAGAGAGAGTATCAACAATTGACAATCAAATGAATGAAATGAAGCAAGAAGAGAAGTGTGGAGAAAAGAGTATAAAGAAATGAACAAAGCCTCCAAGAAGTATGGGATTATGTGAAAAGACCAAGTCTACGTCTCACTCGTGTGCCTGAAAGTGAGGGGGAAAATGGAACCAAGTTGGAAAACACTCTGCAGGATATTATCCAGGAGGGGTTGCAAACCTAGTCTCTGATAAAACAGACTTTAAACCATCAAAGATCAAAAGAGACAAAGAAGGCCACTACATAATGATAAAGGGATCAATTCATCAGGAAGCGCAAACTATCCTAAATATATATGCACCCAATACAGGAGCACCCAGATTCATAAAGCAAGTCCTTAGAGACTTACAAAGAGACTTAGACTACCATACAGTAACAACAGGAGACTTTAACACCCCATTGTCAACATTAGACAGATCAACGAGACAGAAAGTTAACAAGCATATCCAGGAATTGAACTCAACTCTGCACCAAGCAGACCTAATAGACATCTACTGAACTCTCCACCCCAAATCAACAGAATATACATTCTTCTCAGCACCACATTGCACTTATTCCAAAACTGACCACATAGTTGGAAGTAAAGCACTCCTCAGCAAATGTAAAAGAATAGAAATTATAGCAAACTGTCTCTCAGACCACAGTGCAACCAAACTAGAACTCAGGCCTAAGAAACTCAATCAAAACTGCTCAACTACATGGAAACTAAACAACCTGCTCCTGAATGACTACTGGGTACATAACAAAATGAAGGCAGAAATAAAGATGTTCTTTGAAACCAATGAGAATAAAGATACAACCTATCAGAATCTCTGGCACACATTTAAAGCAGTGTGTAGAGGGAAATTTATAGCACTAAATGCCCACAAGAGAAAGCAGGAAAGATCTAAAATTGACACCCTAACATCACAAATAAAAGAACTAGAGAAACAAGAGCAAACACATTCAAAAGCTAGAAGAAGGCAAGAAATAACTAAGAGCAGAGCAGAATTGAGTGAGATACAGACACAAAAAACTCTCCAAAAAATCAATGAATCCAGGAGCTGGTTTTTTGAAAAGATCAACAAAATTGATAGACCGCTAGCAAGACTAATAAAGAATTCAAAGAGAGAAGAATCAAATAGATGCAATGAAAAATGATAAAGGGATATCACCACTGACCCCACAGAAAATAAACCAACCCCACAGAAATACAAATTACTATCAGAGAATACTATAAACACCTCTACACAAATAAACTACAAAACCTAGAAGAAATGAATAATTTCCTGGACACTTACACTCTCCCAAGACTAAACCAGGAAGAAGTTGAATCCCTGAATAGACCAATAGCAGGCTCTGAAATAGAGGCAATAATTAATAGCCTACCAACCAAAAAAAGTCCAGGACCAGGCGGATTCACAGCCAAATTCTACCAGAGGTACAAGGAGGAGTTGGTACCATTCCTTCTGAAACTATTCCAATCAGTAGAAAAAGAGAGAATCCTCCCTTAACTCATTTTATGAGGCCAACATCATCCTGATACCAAAACCTGAAAGAGATACAACCAGAAAGAGAATTTTAGACCAATATCCCTGATGAACACCAATGCAAAAATCCTCAATAAAATACTGGCAAACCGAATCCAGCAGCACATCAAAAAGCTTATCCACCATGATCAAGTTGGCTTCATCCCTGGGATGCAAGGCTGGTTCAACATACCCAAATCAATAAACGTAATCCAGCAGATAAACAGAACCAAAGACAAAAACCACATTATTATCTCAATAGATGCAGAAAAGGCCTTTGACAAAATTCAACAGCCCTTCATGTTAAAAACTCTCAATAAATTCGGTATTGATGGAATGTATCTCAAAATAATAAGAACTATTTATGACAAACCTACAGCCAATATCATACTGAATGGGCAAAAACTGGAAGCAATCTCTTTGAAAACTGGCACAAGACAGGGATGCCCTCTCTCACCACTCCTATTCAACATAGTGTTGGAAGTTCTGGCTAGGGCAATCAGGCAAGAGAAAGAAATCAAGGGTATTCAGTTAGGAAAAGAAGAAGTCAAATTGTCCCTCTTTGCAGATGACATGATTGTATACTTAGAAAACCCCATTGCCTCAGACCAAAATCTCCTTAAGCTGATAAGCAACTTCAGCAAAGTCTCAGGATACAAAATCAATGTGCAAAAATCACAAGCATTCTTATACACCAGTAACAGACAAACAGAGAGCCAAATCATGAATGAACTTCCATTCACAATTGCTTCAAAGAGAATAAAATACCTAGGAATCCAACTTCCAAGGGATGTAAAGGACCTCTTCAAGGAGAACTACAAACCACTGCTCAGTGAAATACGAGAGGACACAAACAAATGGAAGAACATACCATGCTCATGGATAGGAAGAATCAATATCATGAAAATGGCCATACTGCCCAAGGTAATTTATAGATTCGATGCCATCCCCATTAAGCTACCAATGACTTTCTTCACAGAACTGGAAAAAACTGCTTTAAAGTTCATATGGAACCAAGAAAGACCCTGCATTGCCAAGACAATCCTAAGTCAAAAGAACAAAGCTGGAGGCATCACGCTACCTGACTTCAAACTATACTACAAGGCTGCAGTAACCAAAACAGCATGGTACTGGTACCAAGACAGAGATATAGACCAACGGAACAGAACAGAGCCCTCAGAAATAATACCACACATCTACAGCCATCTGATCTTTGACAAACCCGAGAATAATAAGAAATGGGGAAAGGATTCCTTATTTAATAAATGGTGCTGGGAAAATTGGCTAGCCATAAGTAGAAAGCTGAAACTGGATGCTTTCCTTACTCCTTATATGAAAATTAACTCAAGATGGATTAGAGACTTAAATGTTAGACTTAAAAGTGTAAAAACCCTAGAAGAAAACCTAGGGAATACCATTCAGGACATAGGCATGGGCAAGGACTTCATTTCTAAAACACCAAAAGCAATGGCAACAAAAGCCAAAATCGACAAATGCGATCTAATTAAACTAAAGAGCTTCTGCACAGCAAAAGAAACTACCATCAGAGTGAACAGGCAACCTACAGAATGGGAGAAAATTTTTGCAATCTACTCATCTGACAAAGGGCTAATATCCAGAACCTATAAAGAACTCAATCAAATTTACAAGAAAAAAACAAACAACCCCATCAAAAAGTGGGCAAAGAATATGAATAGACACTTCTCAAAAGAAGACATGCATACAGCCAACAGACACATGAAAAAATGCTCATCATCATTCGCCATCAGAGAAATGCAAATCAAAACCACAATGAGATACCATCTCACACCAGTTAGAATGGCAATCATTAAAAAAATCAGGAAACAACAGGTGCTGGATAGGGTGTGGAGAAATAGGAACACTTTTACACTGTTGGTGGGACTGCAAACTTGTTCAACCATTGTGGAAAACAGTGTGGCGATTCCTCAAGGATCTAGAACTAGAAATACCATTTGACCCAGCCATCCCATTACTGGGGATATACCCAAAGGATTATAAGTCATGCTGCTATAAAGACATATGCACACGTATGTTTATTGTGGCACTATTCACAATAGCAAAGACTTGGAATCAACCCAAATGTCCATCAGTGACAGACTGGATTAAGAAAATGTGGCACATATACACCATGGAATACTACGCAGCCATAAAAAAAGATGAGTTCGTGTCCTTTGTAGGGACATGGATGCAGCTGGAAACCATCATTCTCAGCAATCACAAGAACAGAAAACCAAATAGCGCATGTTCTCACTCATAGGTGGGAACTGAACAATGAGATCACTTGAACACAGGAAGGAGAATACCACACACCGGGTCATAATGTGGGGAGGGGAGAGGGAGCAGGGATAGCATTAGGAGATATACCTAATGTAAATGATGAGTTAAGGGGTGCAGCTCACCAACATGGCACATGTATATACATGTGACAAACCTGCACGTTGTGCACATGTACCCTAGAACCTAAAGTATAATAATAATAATAATAATAAAGTAAAAAAAAAAGAGTTCTCCATTTTTGATAACCTAAAATTAAATATGCATATTTCACTTGTACTTTGTGTAAGTTAGTTTGGGTTGAAATGCTAAAGAATAAGAGTTTTATGTGGTTAAAAAAAGCCACATAAAATTTCCCACTTTAACCATTTTTTAACTTTACATTCTAGTATTATTAATTACATTCACTATGTTATGCAACTATAATCACTTTTTTCAAAACAACTATAGACAGACACTCTGTACCCACGAAGCCATAACTCCCCATTCTGCTTTACCCTTAGTGCCTGTTAACTTTTAATCTAGTTTCTGTCTCCACAGATTTGCCTACTTTAGATATTTTATATTGATGGAATTGTAAAATATGTGTTCTTTTATGTTTGGCTTATGTTGTTTAGCATCATAGTTTCAAGATTCATCCGTGTTGAAGCATGGGTCAATTTTACCACGTTTTTATTATGTATTCATTTGTTGATAGACACACATTATTTCTACCATTTGGCTATTTTGAAGAATGTTTCTATCAACACTGATTTACAAGTTTGTTAGAGTCCCTGTCTTCAATTTTTAGGGGTATATACCTGGGAGTGAACTTGCTGGGTCATATGATAATTTTGTTCAGCTTTTTGAGGAATTGTCAGTTTTCTATAGTGGCTATGCCAGTTTGCATTTCCACCAGTAATGTGTAAGAGTTCCCATTTCTCCACATCCTTATCAATTCTTCTTATTATTATTATTGCCATCTTAATGGGGGTGAATTGATAACTCATCATGGCTTTGATTTGGATCTCCCTACAGATGAATGATGTTGAACATTTTTTCATGTGATTATTGGTCATTTGTATATATTATTTGTGGAAATATATATTCAAGCCCTTTGCCCATTTTTAATTGGATTATCTTTTTGTTTTTTAGTTATAGTAGTTCTTTATAATCTGAATGTTAAACTTTTATCAAATACATTATTTGCATGTATTCTCTCTCATTCTGTTGGTTGACTTTTCACTCTGTCGATAACGGTATTTGATATACAAAAGTTCTTTTAGATTTTGATGAAGTGCAGCTTTATGTTTTTCTTTCATTGACTATGCTTTTTATGTAATCATTTCAAAAAATATAGCCAAATGCGAGCATGAAAGTTTTGTGTTAACTTTCTTCTGAAAGTTTTGTATTAGCTCTTAAGTTTAGGATTATGATCTAGTTTTAGTTAATTTTCTCTGTGGTATAAGACAAGGGTCCAACTTCATTTTTTACATTTGGATATCCAATTTTATTATTATCATGTTGAGGAAACTATTCTTGTCCCATTGAACTGTCTCAGCGTTCTTGTAGAAAATTAATTGGCTGTATACGTGTTTTAAAAATAAAAACAGCTGGGTGCGGTGGCTCATGCTTGTAATCCCAGCACGTTGAGAGACTGAGGTGGGCAGATCATGAGTTCAGGAGTTCGAGGCCAGCCTGACCGACATGTTGAAACCCCGTCTCTACTAAAAGTACAAAAATTAGCCAGGTGTGGTGGCACATGCCTGTAATCCCAGCTACTCAGGAGGCTGAGGCAGGAGAATCGCTTGAACCAGGGAGGCAGAGGTTGCAATGAGCTGAGATCACGCCACTGCACTCCAGCCTGGGGGACAGAGCAAGACTCCATCTCAAAAAAAAAATAAAAAATAAAAATAAAAATAAAAAACAGAATTTGTTGTAGTCTCTTACATTTGAAAGTCTGGAAGCAAAGTTAGACATAAAAAATGTTAGCCTAAGTACTCGGCATTTATAAAAGTCTAGGAATAGGAAACATTTAGATTAGGGATGAAAAATCAGATAAGAATTCAGTAAACCTACAACATAAACACTGATAAGCTCTCTTTCCTTTCCCTAACTTATAAAGAACCCATTTTAAACAATCATCTGAAAACCACCTCTAGATTATAAATGTGACTTTGAATGGTAGAGGTTGAAGAAACCAGAAACAATTAGAAAGGCAATGACAGCTTCTTTAATGAGTAAAATCAGCATTTACAGGGAAAGTCAGTTTCATTTTCACCTCGGTGTAAAACTTTCTTCCAGAAAACTTAGGAGAATGTCATTACATAAAATACTGGTTTGACAAATACATTAGAATTTGGGTCAGGCTGATAAATTATACTGGAAATGGCATAACTACAAAATGTTATGTCTCATATAGCTACATTAAATGACTATGTGTAGAAATTATGCCCTGTCCACTTAAAACTAGATTTTTTTTTTCTGATTTTATTGAACAGAATTTACCATTTGAGTGGACACTAAGAGACCTTGATTTTTTTCCCCATATTCTGCCACAATGTTATCTGACACCTTGGAAAGTAATTTAAACTCAATAAAATGAAGATAATTGCACTTACCTCACAGAGATGTAGAGAGTGTTAATGAGATCATGTCTACAAAGTGATTCAAAGTCTTTAGTTTGTAATATAAATAGCAAGCATAACTATATTTTTCCAGATGTCTAATAATGATAACTATAAATATGATGAACTGAAAAGTTAAAAGGCTGCCAGTGAAAGTAAAATGTTTTCATTTTAATTGCTAGGCATTTAAATGTTCCCTCTTGCATGCTTGGATTATAGGAAGTGCACAGAAACATTACTTATGAGTTCCATTTTAATAAGGACATGTCCCCCAAGTTTCAACTCGAGTACTTAACTTCTAGCCAAATACAGAAAAATTGAACTACCTTTTTTTTTTGCAATTATGTCTCATAAATCACTGTAGAACTTTAATAAAATAAATCACAGCATAAATTTTAATGAAACCTATACATTATTTCTTCAAAATGTTTCTTAATATGAAATAGAAGATCATGGCTTCAGTTCCAAATCTCATTACTCAATTGTCATACCTTCAGTGTGTCTTTATTCCTGAGCTGATAAAGCCAAATATTAATATCCTCTAATCAGTTCCTATCCTGTTAAATATTTCTCAGTGCAGAAATTCATGTAATCAGACCCAAACTATTTTTAAGTTCATAGCCTACACTATAATCCTACTGCTGTCAACCATTTGTGAATTAAAGTACTTATCTTTGAAACTGAATTGCATTTTACATTAAATGAGCCAGAAAAAGCAATGTTGATTCTAACGGGAACAGGCATGATAATCTCCTGGCAAAGATGCTCTTCAAAGCACTAATTTTTGGCAGCTGTGGTGGTTCACTGCCTACTGTAGTTGGCCTTGGGATAGACATTGCAGACAGGGACTTTGAAATGAGACCAGACATTAGGTCTGGATTCAATAATTACCAGAGTAAAGGAGGTCATTCTCTGCAGCAACCAGCAGGGTAATTGCATCCTAAAGGACAGCAGAGTTTCTTGTCATGTCCTGTGACAGCAGTATGAGTTGCATTGGTTATTGTTGGCTCACATCCAACATGTTGTGAGGAGTTAGTAGCACATCACACTCCACACACACACACACACACACACACACACAGACGATTAGTCTGAGAGAAAATTTTCAGGAACTTCTTGCAACAGGAAAATAAGTTTTATTTTGTTTTTAGCTCTCTTCTGTAATCCATCAAAATTAATGAGTCCATTACTGTGTATCAGAGTTAAAAAAAACCAACACATTCTTCATCTATCCACCTAGACACTGTTTAAACAAAACAACTGATTCAGAAAATGTCTCTTTTCTCAAAATCAGCCACTTTCTTAGTAGCTTACTGGAAAAAAAATCTGTTAGAATATCAGATTGACACTTGTTAGTGATATTCAAATAAAAATTATCTTTACCTACATATACGCGCACGCACACACACACACACACACACCCACCCCACTCCAAACCAGCACCATCTCCCATTTTTATTTTCATTACTATTATTAGCAGCTGTAGTAAAATGGGTTTATGTCTGCCTCAGATGAAAAACAAGCAGGTCTGGAAAAGACGGGAAATCTTCATTTGAAATGTAAGATTTTTTCCAAAACAAAGAACTAATCTTGCCAGAATTAAAAAGGCAACAACAAACAAAACAAACCAATCCCCCAACTTTCTGGTAAGAAAGTGAGCCAGGCATTCCATAATATTAGGTAAGGATGTGTCCTTCACATTAGAAACAAATTAAACAAAGTAATGTATATCTTAAGTTAAATCTAACCTTTATTTAAATATTAAAGGAAAAGAAGAACTTTCTGCTTAGTTTCTGGTAATTAACCATTGATGTAAAAGCCACTCAAGTAAATGTCAGTTTTATTTATATACAGTAGCAATGAACAATTTGAAGTGAAACAAGACAATGAGTCCATTTACAGTAGTATAGAAAAAGGAGAATACCTATGAATAAATACAACACAAGAAATGCAAGACTTATACACTGATAACTACAAAACCTATTAAAAGAAATCTAAAATCTAAATAAGTGGGAAAATATTCTGTATTCATGAATTGGAAGACAGTATTCCTGGGATGACAATGCTCCTTATACTGATCTCCAGATTCACTGTAATTATTGTCACAATCCTGGTGGAAATTTTGCAGAAATTTACCTGCTGATGCTAAAATTCATATGGATATTCAAGGTATCCAGAATAGTTAAAAGAGTGTTGATTTTTAAACTTTCTACAAAGCTATACTAATCAGGATAGTGTGTACTAGTCTCAAGATAGACAAACAGATCAATTAAATAGAATTGAGTGTCCAGAAATAAATCCATACTTTGTGGTGAATTGATTTTTGCCAAAGGTACCAAAACAACAGGGAGGGAACGGTATTGTTTAACAACTGGTGCTGGAATAACTGGTGGTAGAATAATTTTTAACAACTGGTGCTGGATATCCACATGCAAAAGGATGCAGTTGGAGTCTTACTTCACAGAGTTTACAATCATTAACTGACAATAGCTTTAAATAATTTAACTGCTAAAGCTATGATTACCTTAGAGGAAAACGAGTGAATGTTTCTGTGACTTTTCATATGGCAGTGGTTTTCTGGATATGACATCTAAAGCTAAAGCAATAAAATTAAAAATAAATTGGATTTTGTCAGAATTAAAAACCTTTGTATTTCAAATAGCAATATCAAGAAAGTGAAAGGACAACTTACAGAACGGGGAAAAATATTCGCAAATCGTGTATCTCATGAAGTTTAATATCTACTCCCCAGAACATATACGTATATTCTGAAGAAATATACTCAATAATAAAAGGGCAGATAACCTAATTTAAAAATGGGCAAAGAATTTGAAATAACGTGCATCCAAAAGATGATACATAAAAGATCAATTAGCTGAGAAAATATGTTCAATATCATTAATCACTAAAAATGCAAACCAAAACCCTGCCACAATATCAGGATATCTAAAATAAAGAAGACAATAACAAGTATTGAGAGGGAGGATAACAGAGAAATTCAAATCCTTATACAAGGCTGGTGGAAATATACAAAGATGTAACCACTTTGGAGAAACACATTGGCAATTACTCAAGATGTTAAACACAGCATTGGCAGATGACCCAACATTTCCAATCCTAGTTATAAATACAAGAAAAATAAAAACATGCTCACACACAAAAATTTACACGTGTATTTATTGCTGCATTATTTCTAGTGGGAAAAAAAGGTGGAAACAAACAAAAATTCTATCCACTAATGAATAGGTAAATAAAATGGAATATTGCTCAGTCATTAAAAAGGAATGGAATACTGATGTATGCTACAACATGGACAAAGCTTGGAAACATTATGCTAAGTCAACCAAGTCAGACATAAAACACATATATGATTCTATCATATGAAATGTTCAGCTTAGGCAAACCCATAGAGATAAGGAATTTGGTGGCTGCCAAAGGCTGGAAGTGGGAACATTAGGCAAATGAGGAAGAGTAGTGACTCATAATGGGTATGAGGTTTCTTTGGAGGATAAGGAAAATATTCTTGGATTAGTTATGATCATTGTGCAACTTTGTGAATGTATTAAAACCCACTGGGTTTTGCATTTAAATGGTAAATTTTGTCACATATGAATTATCTTTCAACTAAATCAAATCATTGGAGAATTACATTAAATTATGTGTCAGTGAAGGAATAGTGTATGAGGGCACGTAGCAATCATTACACCAGAAATGTAAATAATTTTTACTTTTTAATTTTGTTCTCCATGTACCCCCTAATAAAAAATTCTGAGAAATGTTCTTGGAATTACTAACTTCTGTATGAAGAGTAGATATTAGACATATTGTCGAGTATCAGAAACACACTTCTTGTGTGAGACAGTAACTGTGAAATTGTATTAGAGTCTGTATCCCTTTCTCTTGTAATCATCAGGGAGAATGTGTTGTGATTTGTGCTCACACTAAAGACCCAAGTTTTTCTAGTTAAGAGATAAGCAATGTCATGTTACTTGATTTATCAGCAGTATTTGCCCTATTACTTACTTGTTGTGAAGTGATTTTTATTTGCATTTGTACTTTCTTCAACTGGCTTTGAGGGACCCTACTTGGTTTTCATCCTTTATTACAGGCCATTCCTTCTCAATACCTTATGCTGGTTCCATCCCTTTTCTCTGGCCTTACACTTGCATTCCCTTAGGGTTCAATCCTTGGTCCACTTACAAAGTTTCTATATTTACTATATCAGCAATTATATACATTTCAGAGTTTTACGTATCATCAATGTACTAATAGCCTGCAAATGTATACCCCCAGACCAGATTTGTCATCTAAACTCTAAGCTCATGTATGCAACTACATACTTAATAAATCATCAGATTTAATAAGATTTAATTTAATAGAAAATTTGGGCTTAACGGGGTTAACTGATTGCTCAGTTAGCATAAGAAAAGATGTTCGATATCATTAAACATTAAGAAACACAAATCAGAACCATGCCACAACATCAGGATAGCTAAAACAAAATAGACAACAATAACAAGTATCCCTCCCAACCCCCCTCAAAACAAAACAAAACTATGTCACCCACAGGTTTTCCAAGTTATTTCATGGCTAGTTCATCTCTCTAAGTCTCAGGACAAATCATTTGGAGTCATGTTTTATGCTTCTCTTTTACATACACCACACCCAATCTGTTAGGAAGCAGTGTTGGCTCTACCTTTAAAATACATCTAAAATGTGTCTACTTCTCACTGTATTGATTGCTTCCTCTCTGATTCAAGCCACCACCAACTCTCACTATAATAATTTCCTCAAATGTCTCTCTACTTCTACTTATTTAATATTCCATGATATATTCTTCCCCAGAAAATAAGGTAATTATTTAAAAATATAAATTGGTTTACATTACTTCTCTGCTCATAACCCTCTAGTGGCTTCTTGTTTCACTCAAAAAGCTTCAGTTAGTATAAAGTCTATAAGTCCCTAAATGAGAGTGGGATTGTAAGTTTTGGTTGCTATCAGTCACTTGTACAATATTAAGAAAGCTATTGTTCTCTTCTGGATCTAAGTTATTCATGTGTAAATTCAAGAGGGAGACGACAGGATCTCAACGTCTTTTTCAATAAATTTTGCAGCTTATCAAAATATTTTTCATACTTTTTATGCTCCAGCCAGAGCAATTAGGCAATAAAAAGAAATAAAAGGCGTAAAATTGGAAAGGAAAAAGTTAAATTGTCCCAATTTACAGATAACATGATCTTAAATATAGAAACTCCAACAACCCCACCAAAACAATTGTTAGAATTCATAAATACATGAATTTAGCAAAGTTCCATGATAATAAATCAATATACAAAAACCAATAGTGTTTCTGTACACTAAGAATTAACTATCCAAAAACAAAATCAAGAAATAATTCCATTTACAGTAGCTACAGAAAATTTAAATACATAGGAACAAACTTAATGAAGAAGGTGAAAGATTTATACAATGAAAACTGTAAGACATTAATACAAGAAATTGAAGAAAACATAAATAAATTAAAAGATATCTTGTGTTTATCGGCTGAAAAATTTAACATTTCTAAAATATCCATACAATCCAAAGTGATCTATAGATTTGATGCAATACTTATCAAAATTCCAATGACATTTTTCACAAAAATAGAAAAAACATCCTAATTTTCTTATGGAAGCACAAAAACCCTGATTAACCCAAATAATCCTGAAGTCATTGGAACAGAGCTGGAGGCATCACACTAGCAGACTTCCAAATACACTACAAAGCTATATTAATCAAAACAGCACAGTACTTGCATAAAAACAGACACTTACAGCAATGGAACAAAATATAGAGCCCAGAAATAAATCCAGGAATCTACCATCAATTGATTTTGGAAAAGGACAGTCTCTTCAGTAAGTGGCATTGAGTCAACTGGATATTTGCACATCCGCACATGGAAGAATGAGTTTAGAACCATATCACATCATATACAAAATTAACTGTTCTCACATGGAGATGATTAACATCACATGGAATTTTAAAGGAATATACACAACTCTTTTTTTTTTTTTTTTTTTTTTTGGAGGTGGCTAAGAAATTATTGTAGTAGTACAGTATGCACTGCAGTTAATTTTATGTGATTATGATTTAATATTGTCTCCTTATATTTGGTGATATTTTTCTCAACCATACACACTATAAATGTTTTGTGCATATGTTTTGATAAATTCTAACTTTTTATAATAGATGTGTATATATTTATGCTAATAAATGATAAACCAAGCTAGTTGCTATACATATTTTATGCATTCATGACATACCTAGCTTTTTCTTAATTAAAAAAATATTTCTATACTACATGGTTTATCTGCAAGATTTTCAAATTGCTGAAAATCTCCAAAACATTTTTGAATACATTTATTGAAAAAAATCTGCATATAAATGAACCCATGGGGTTTGAACCCATGTTGCTCAAGGGCCACCTGTATACAAATGTTATCTGTCAATTAAAAATAGAAATAAACGAAATAGCTAAACCAAATAAGTTTTTCATGTTTAAATTATAAAACAAAATTCTGAGAAAAATTACAAATAAAAATGAATCAAATTATAGAAATATGGATTTTCCACTTAATATTTACAGTAACTATTATTGACATTTTTCTACATATGCTAAAAGATATTTTTTTCATTGAGGAATCATTTACATGCAATTAAATGAGTAGATCTTTACATTGCAGGTTCATGAGTTTTGAGAATTGCATACAGCCTGTCCCCACACTCTTATCAAAATATAAGATATTCAGGCTTCCAAAAAAGAGACAAAGTACCTCTTTCTTGTTAATCAACACACTTACTCTGGAAAACAGTGTTTTGATTTTGTTTACTATGGATTAGTTTTGGTTGTTTTGAAATTACAAATGAATGGAATTATACAGCCTGTACTCTTGTGTATTTGCCTTCTCTAATTTAGCATAATGCTTTTTAAGAAAGTAATAACTATAAAATAATGTTATAATAAAATGGGCTTCATCAAAACTGAAAACTCGCCAACAAAAGATAATAAAAATATGAATAGGCAAGTCACGGAATCACAGAAAGTATGCATAAGTATTTCTGGTAAAGGTCTTATATTCATAATGTATAAATAACTGCATCACAAATAGCAAAAAGACAAATCAATGACAAGTTTGCTCAAAAAGCTTGAACAAGCATTTTACAAATGAAAATATGCAAATTTTCTATGCTTTTGCATAAAATGCTGGTTTATTCTTTTATATTGCTGAATAATATTTCATTGTAGGGAAATACAATTTATCGATTATTCAATTGATGGACATACTCTTTAGTGTACATATATTTTCATTTATTTGAGTATGTATGTGTGATATTGCTGGCTACAAGGCACCATAATATTCCTCCAACAAGGTATGAGTGTTCCAGGATCTATAAATTCTTAATAAAATTTGTGTTTGATCTTACTAATTTTAGACATACTGGTAGATATGTAGTGGTATTCAATTGTAGTTTTAATTTACATTACCCTGATAACTAATAATATTGAGCACACTTTTATTTGTGCATAAGCCATTTGGATATTTTCCTTTGTAAAATGCCTGTTCAAGATTTTTGTGCAAAGTTTTCATTAGTGTGTCTTTTTGCTATTTGTGATGCAGTCAAATACATATCCAAATGGCTTATGCACAAATAAATAAAAATGAGCTCAATATCATTATAATAGGTCATACATATGTATATATATAAAACCTTTATCACAAAGCTTTATAAATACTTTCCATGATTCTGTGACTTACCTATTTGTATTTGTTTGTCTTTTGTTTGAAAGTTTTAGTTTTAATGACGCCCCCCCCTTTTTTTTTTGAGATAGAATTTCGCTGTTCTTGCCCAGGCTGCAGTAGTGCAATGGCACGATCTCAGCTCACCACAACCTCCACCTCCCAGGTTCAAGTGATTCTCCTGACTCAGCCTCCTGAGTAGCTGGGATTACAGGCACCCACCACCACACCTGGCTAATTTTTATATTTTCAGTAGAGACGGGGTTTCATCCTGTTGGCCAGGCTGGTCTCAAACTCCCAACCTTAGGTGATCTGCCCACCTCGCCCTTCCAAAGTGCTGGGATTACAGGCGTGAGCCACCATGCCTGAAGCCCATTTTATTATAATATTATAGTTGATACTTTCTAGTTGTTGTATTTAAATAATCTTTGCTTTTGCTGAGGTCATGATTAGTCTTCCTTATATTGTTGTAGAAATCTGATTATTCTAAGTGTATCATCATATCATCTCTGTGATGTATCTGTAATTTACTTTTGTAAATGGTGTCAGACATTTGTAGTATTAGTTAAGGTTAGCATTTCTTCTTCTTCATATAAGTAGTCAGTCAACTGAATACTCTGTTGAAAACCTTCCTTATAACATTGAATTTCTTTGATGCCTCAAGTTGAAAATAATTGTCTCTACAAGTATTTATTTTTGAAGTTTCTCTATTGATTTCAAATAAGAAGAGTTTTAATTTTTTAATATCTACTCTCCCTGCTTTTTATTTTCTTATTTTATTGCCAGGGCTGGGACCTCCACTACAATGTTTACTCAAGTAGTGATTGCAGATGTGTTTGTCTTGTTTTTGACCTTTGGTAGTAGGGAAGTATTCCATCTTCTTACTCTTAAATATGATGTTAGCTATGAGCCTTGTATAGATGCCTTTTATTAGATTTATGCAGATTAGATTTACTAGAGTGATGTCTTCTATTCCTTGTTTACTAAGTTTTTTTCTTTTTATATAAATGTGTATTTAATTTTTGTCATTTTTTGCATCTATGAAATTATCATGAAATCCTTTTGTTATTGTATTAATAGAGAGGACTACAAGAATTAATTTTCAAGTGGTAAACTCAGTTTTAATTTTTGGGATAAATCTCACTTGTTTATCATGCATTAAAAATTTCTCGTTTTCATTTGTCAATATTTTGTTAATGATGTTTGCCGTGGATTTATGAGGGAAATTAATCTATAATTTCCTTTTCTTGTATTTTTAAGTTCGTTTTGTTATCAATGCAATATTGTTCTCGCACAATGTTTGGAAGTGCTATCTCTTATTTGTGTTAAAAAAAAATTTGTTTAAAATTGCTATATTTTTCTTAAATATTTGACTGTATGAGTGTGCATACACAGCTTGTAATATTGAATACGGTGTATTTATTAAACATAGAGCTATGCAGATTTTCTCTTTTGTGTCAATGTTTGTAATCTTTGTATTCAAAATATTTGCACATTTTACCAAAAATGTTAATTGACATAAAATCTCTAATAAGATTCCCATATCTTTAAAGTCCATAAGATCTATGGACTTTATGTAGTGTTGTCCCATTTTTAATTCATATTGTTGTTTGTGTGTGTGTTTTATCACTGATCAGCTAACTAAACTCTTAACAAATTTATTAATCTAAAAATAAGCAACTTTTGTTTTTATTTTTCTTCAGGGCTTTTCTATTTTCTGTTTCACTGAGTTTCACTCATGAATTCTTTTTCTTGCTTTCTTTAAATTATCTCATTTGTCTAGCTTATTAAGGTAAAAGTTTAGATCATTAAGTTTGCAGTTTTCTTTTTTAGTGTAATTACAAGTTCTTTTGTGATTTTTAAATTTTGATCGCCTGTGTTTTTATTACCATTCAATTTGACATAGCTCCTAATTCCCTTTGAAATTCTATTTTGATCCATGCTCTATTTAATAATAGGTTGTTAAATTTTCAAATATTTGAGAATATTCCAGATATTTGGCAGGTTTTTTGTTGTTTTTGTTAATTTATTTAAAGCCAAAGAGAGGCCAGGCACAATGGCTCCTGCCTGCAATCCCAGCACTTTGGGAGGCCGAAGTGGGCAAATGATGAGGTCAGAAGATTGAGACCATCCTGGCTAACATGGGGAAACCCTGTCTCTACTAAAAACACAAAAAATTAGCCAGGTGTGGTAGCATGCACCTGTAGTCCCAGCTACTCGGGAGGCTGAGGCAGGAGTATCACTTGAACCTGGGAGGCAGAGATTGCAGTGAGCCAAGTTGGTGCCTCTGCACTCCAGCCTGGTGACAGAGTGAGATTCCATCCTCCCCAACCCCCCAAAAAAGAGTCAAAGGTTATGCTAACTTTAATTCTTTAAAATTAGTTGAGACATATTTTTATGGTCCAGCATAGAGTCTAAATTGGTTAAAATTTTCTTTGAACTTGAAAACAATTTATTATGCAATTGTTGTGTGTAAAGTAATGTTTATAAATGCCAATTAGGTTAGGTTGGTTACAGTGCTGTTCAAGTGTTTAATATTCTTATTTTCTGTTGAAAATATTACCAAGAGATGAGTGTTTAAATTGCCAACTGTAATTGTCAATTTGTCTGTTTCTCTTTAGTTTTTGCTTTGCTCATACTTGCTGCATGTGTTATGTTTTGCCTTCTTGATGATATGACCCTTTATCATTAGGAAATGTTACTCGTTTTTTCTGGACATAAAATGTGTCATGAAGTTTATTTTCTCTAATATCAATATAGACACTTCAGTTTTTTTCATGACTAGTGCTTCCGTGATAAACTGGTTTTCATTCTTTTACACTTAACAAAACTGTATCTTCTTATTTAACGTGTACCTCTTGAAACAGCATATAATTCCGTTCTGCTTTTTACACATTTTAACAATTTATTTTCTTTATTTGAAATGTTTGTTCCAATAACTTTTAGCAATTGCTGTTGAAGGTGAACTTATGGACTCAGCTTATTTGTATTTTATCTGTTATACTTATCATTTTCTCTACTTTTTTATTCTTGTTTTTCACAATTTCTAGTACTTCAGTAACGTGGCTATTGACTCATTATGTATGCCCTTTGTGTTATTTTTAGTGCTAGTTCTAGGGTTGACAAATAAGCTTCCACTTATTCCCATCTATATATATTTGAGACTGGGTCTCAATCTGTCACCCAGGCTGGAATGCATTGGTGCAGTCATGGTTCACTGTAGCTTCCAACTCCTGGGCTCAATTGATCCTCCCACCTCAACCTCCCAAGTAGCTGGGACTGCAGGAGCACACCACCATGCCCGACAAATTTTCTTATTTTCTGTAGAGACAGGGTCTCACTGTGTTGCCCAGGCTGGTCTCAAAATCCTGTGCTTATGTGATCCTCTTGACTTGGTCTCCCAAAGTGCTGGAATTAAAGGGTTGAACCTCTGTGCCTGGTTGTATATGTAGTATAAGAATTTTGCAATAGTATACTTACTGTATATTCTCTCACCCATCCTACTATTATCTTACATCTTACATCTATGAGTTTTACAAACTTTATCATACATTGTTATTGCCTTTTATACTTTAGTCTTCTAAACAAATTAAAAATGGAAATATTTTACCTATGTACATATCGACAATTTCTAGTGCTTCTCATTCCTTTATGTAGAACTGAGTGTTTATCCAGTATCATTTTACACAGCCTGAAGAATACTCTTTAATGCACTTTGAGCTAGAGGTCTGCCGATAACCAATTTTCTTACCACTTTTTTTTTTTTTATGTGTAGGTTAACCTTATGTTTGAAGATTATTTTCATTAGATAGACAATTCTAAGGCACAGGATGCACTCTTCTTTTCTGCACTTTAAAGATGGCACTACTTTTTCTTTCAGGGTGACTAGCTTCTGACCAGAAATATGTCCTATTTCTCTGATTACTTTTAAGAGTGTTTAATATCAATTATCAACAATTTGATTCATCATGTCTTGGTATAATTTTCTTGGTATAGTTTTCTTTCTGCTTATTCTTCTGGGGGGAGGGTCTTTGAACTTGAGATTTTTTGTTTTTCATCAAAGTCTCATCAAATTTGGAACATGTTCTGTCATTAATCAAATGTTTTTTGCCAGAATATATTTTTCCTTTTTTTTTTTGTTTTATACTCTTTTGGCACATGTTAAC
Organism: Theropithecus gelada; assembly: GCF_003255815.1. Classification (NCBI taxonomy): domain Eukaryota; kingdom Metazoa; phylum Chordata; class Mammalia; order Primates; family Cercopithecidae; genus Theropithecus; species Theropithecus gelada. Next base: position 42,444,168 of record NC_037681.1, read on the forward strand.
CTCTTAATATTGCTTCACAAGTCAATGAAGCAATGTTCATTTCTTATTAGTTTTTGTGTGTGTGCTGCAGTTTAAATAGTTCCTATTAGTCTTTCTAATATATAGAAAGTTCCTATTGCTCTTTCTAATATGTAATATATATTTTATAGATAAAATTACCTATATTATATATAATATAGATAGTATATTATAGGACCATTATATATAATATTTTATAGATATTTATAATCTATTATCTATACATCTATATAATACCCTATATTATTTATGATATGTATCATATCATAGATAATATATATTATCTATGATATGTATCATATATATTATTATATATATGGTGCCTAACAAAGAATTAATAATAGCTGTTATAAGGAAGCTCAAGAAACTTTGAGAAAGTACAGAAAAATAATTAAGAAATTTATTAAAGAAATTTAACAGAGAGATTGAAATAATATAAACTCAAGCAGAAATCCTGAAGCTGAAAACCATAATCAATAAAATAAAAATGCAGGAGAGAGCATTGATAGAAGAATTTGTTACAGTAGGTAGCTATTCAGACATGAAGCAAATTGTTACAGTAGGTAGCTAGTCAGGCATGAACAGGGCAGGGCTCCCCCAACCCACCTCACCAGGAAAGTCAGGTGACCATCAGGTAATTGTCAAGCAGTTGTTACACTGTCTCTCTAAAACAATGATTGGTTGCAGCCAGTGCCAAGGAAAGGCAGACTCCCTACGGACAGAAAATCCTGAAACCAGTGATCAGCAACTTCCTGAAAACATCTCAGGAGTTGGGTGACTAGGCTCAAGCAAGTGCATTAACAGACAAAATGGTAGAGTTTAACTAACTGATTAGACCTTCCAGGGACATTTCACCAGTAAAAAGAACGCCTCAAGCGAGCATGAGTAAAATTCCAGTAAATGGACTGTGCATGCAGCCCTCCCAAGCAGGCCACTGTGCATGTGGACAGCCCACTCCAAGTGAAGATTCAGGGGAGAAGGGACACAAGACCCCAGAAGTATGGCAACATGTAAAACCCCAAGTCAAAAGGTCAAACCATGCACTTGTCTTCCAAGTTGTCTGCTTGACCTTCTTTCAAATGTATGTTCCTTCCTTTGTTCCAGAGACCCAGGCAACTTTCTCTCTTGCTCCAAAACTTGCCTCGGTCTCTTCTTCTGCCTTATGCCCCTCAGTCAAATTCATTCTTCTGAGGAGGCAAGAATTGAGGTTGCTGCAGACTTATGTGGATTCACCACCCTAACATATTTTGTTGCTGTGTGACTTGGATAACTTTCAACACCAACATACTTTGGTACTGCATGACTCAGATACATTCCCTAGTGCCTCGTCTCTGTGCCTCATCTTCTTCAGCTGGAAGTGTTCAGTATCTGTACACAGTTTTCTTCTCCTACTTACTTACTATCCAAACCCCAGAATAAGTTCTCAGTCATAAGTGACTCTGCTCCCCACAGGTGGTGATCTCTCAGCTTACCCTGACAGGTGACTCACAGAGGTGGGAAGGACCCTGGAATTAGAACTGAGGCATTAATTGATCTCCTGGACAGGAGGCTTATGAAAGTGGTAGGGCTAAAGCCTAAAATCATACAATGTCTAGGGTTTCCACTGCTTTTTCAAGTAAAATCAGCTCTTTCCCAAGAACCCATACTGCCTATTTTTCTGTTTTCTCTGTGTGTTCTGAAATGGCCTTGTACAACCACCAGACTGTCCACCTTGGGGACAATTCTGCCTCTTTGCTTTCATTTCACATACCACATGACTTCTTAAACACACACTCCCTTTTATTTGTAAAGCCATGACTTTTACTGCATTTGTTTGGCAGCAAAGACATGGGCTCCCTTACAGATATCCCTGAGATTTATATTTGTTTATACCCTACCAGCTCAGATGACCTCCAACCCTTCACCTGTCTGTATGTTGGTACATTGCCCAAGCAGACACTAATTGGAACTCCGGCTCTGTCAGCTCCTTATGACTTACCACATGCTTTTTGTTCCTGTTATTCCCCAGGGCCAAGTTTTCTACTGGCTTTTGAAGTAGTCTGTTTGCCTGCATAGGGCCTCACTCTGACCTTTCAAGGATCCCACCCATTTTTTGTTTTTAAGTTAGCATACCTTTTGGATAACGAAAAATTCTTCCTTTGCCATTTGTGAACTCTTATCTCAAGCCCCAAGTCCTCCAGAGGTTACTACTTTGCCCTCTCAAATCCAAGGGCTGCTGGTTTTGTGAACATATGAAGACTTTCCATGAGTATTCCTTTTCCTTCCTTCCACTTCCTCCTGTAACCTCCATTTCTGTAATTAATTCCATGGCCTTTTCAATATGCATCAAGACCTTCAAGGTCATATTCAAAGGGAGCTGGAGGGAAGTCCAGCCCCCTTGTGGCAGTTAGCTGAAAAACAGAATTCTCATCTACTTAAGGAACGTGGCAAATTGGAATCTGAGAAAAGAGATAATCATTTTATTGGCAAATGCTCTTGGTGAGAGTCACTCTAAAGTCATGGAGACAAGTATATAGGCCAGCCCAAGGACGCAGGTGCAAGAGACTCATAGGACAAAGATGAAGGTTGGTCCCAGGCTAACAGATTGCCATTAGAATAGAGATGAAATGTTAGGGGTACATAGTAAGACCAGCTATTCTGGAACCCCAAGGATGGACAGGGGTCCAACTCTTCACTCCAGTATCTCATCTGTTCTCAAGTGGGTAATTGTGATGAGATAGTACCAAGGGTATACAGTAAGAATGGTTTGTTTCAGAACCATGATGGGGGATGCCCATTATGGTAATAGGCAAGTAGAGGGAATGCTTTCTTTTACGCTTTTCCTTTTTCTGCTCTGTTATCTCTTCACAGATGGGTAATCATATCTCCATAACATAGGACGTGCCCCCTTGGATGCTTCCTCCAAAACTGGTAAAAGTTGAATTCCCCCAAACCTTAAAACAAAAATCTAGTTTTCCTTTGTAATACTGTTTGGCTTAATGACCTGGGAGGAAGTTACAAAAGTCAGCCTTAGGACCCAGTGCCCCTGTGCAGGAGTTCCTTGGTTACCCTTTTCGGTCTTTTTAAACTAAGAGCAGAATAAGGAGGAGAGGGCTAAGGAAAAGGAGAAACCCAGGGAGAGGAGGCAGGCTCAACTATTGGCTTCTCTGCAAGCTCACCAGCCCCCTTCAAGTTGCCCTAAGGACACTCCTCCAGGTAACTGCCATTGGTATAGGAAGCCAGGCCACTGGAAGGCAAACTGCGCCCCAATGGGATAAATGGGAAATGCCTCCCATGCCTTATCCTCTCTGCCACAAACACAGCCACTGGAAATGAGACTGCCTTGAGGGCCAAAGGGTCCCTGGGAAGAATATCAACCCCTGTTGGCCTTGGGCTGAAGGGGCTCTCTGCTCTGGCTGGTTTCCAAATCAGACATCATCATCAATAGTACAAACTATGGACAACTCTGGAGGTGGCAAGTAAAATGATAAATCTCCCTTTTGAGGTTAAGAGCTGCCTGCTCTGTGCTAATCTCCTTCTCTGAACAAACCTCCTCCAAATCCTGTTGGGTAATTGGGGCAAATGGCATCCCTTCTCTCCAAAAGAAATAATTCACACCCCTTTATATTACTTAAGGGACCAGTTACCATTCTCTGATCAGTCCCTAGTATGTCTAAATACTCCACACCTCTTTGGGGCAAAAATATACTTTCCAAGATGGGTGTCTCCTTAACATTTACCCAACCTCTGAATTCATCTTTCTTTCTAATAGCTCTATTTCTTTTGGGAAAGCTATCTGAATATTTAACCAATAATTTCATCCTGGAAGGTCTTACTTCAGGGATTTAGAAATAGCCCACGCTTATTCAGGCAAGCCCTGCAAAACTCTAACTGAGCAATCTCTTAAGGGGGGATAACTTGTACATTATATAGGTAACGTCCTTTTCTGCTCCCTTCTCACAGGACTTGCACAGCAACATGCAGTACGAATCTTAACTTTCTAAGAGAAGGGGAAATTACTTGTTTAACTCAAAGGTTATATAGGTAAAGAGGTATTTCTAGTAAGGAAGGTTATAAAGAAAAGAGATTTAACTCAGAAGGCATGACTATAGCCATGAGTTGCCTGGGTATGTTGGCAGCCTCAGGGTTTTTTTGGAGTTGTCCTCATCACCTTTTTTTATTTTAACATTCTTCTAATAACCTGATTTTTCTCTTTTTGCTTTCAGGCCATCAAGCTCCAGATAATCCTCAGTGAGGGATAATGTCTTCTCAATATTCAATTCACCCTTCTACAGAGGACACCTAGATGGCCCATCAGTGGGACATAACAGAGGTGAAATCCTGCCTCTGTCTCCTTTGGACCTAGCTGAATACCACTTTCACCAACACATAGATGCCCTCCTGCCCTGACAGCTAGCAAGAGGCCAAAATTCACAGAACCATGACCACCGCCCCTCTGTCAGCAGAAAGCAGTTACAGGAGACTGACCTTTATGAATTTCTCCAAAGAATTGGAGTCTTGAACTCTTGACATGGGAGATATTACAGTAGGTAGTTAGTCAAGCATGAGCAGGGCAGGAGAGGGCTCCGCCTGATTGGGAATGTCAGGTGACCATGAGGTGATGATCAGGTGGTTGTTAACAGTCTCTCTCAAATAATAACTGGTCACAGCCAGTGCCAGGGAAAGGTAGTCTCCCTATAGATAGAAAATCCTGAAACTGGTGATAAGCAGCTTCCCGATAAGATCTCAGGAATTGGACAAGCGAGTTCAGGCATATGCATTACAGGCAAAATAGTGAAGTTTAACTGGTATATGACCTAGGAGCATTCAGCTGGTAAGGAAAGAATGTGTTAAGTAAGCATGTACACAACTCCAGTAAACACAGTGCATATGCTCCCATCCCAAGCACTAGCAGGCCACTGTGTGTGCAGACAGCCCACCTGAAGGGAAGATTTAGGGGAGAAAGGATGCAAGACCCTGGAAGTATGCCAACATATAAAACCCTAAGTCAAAAGTCAAACCGCACACTTCACTTTCAAGTTGCCTGCTTGGCCCTCTCCCAAGTGTACTTTTCTTCTTTTTGTTTCTGCTCAGAACTTTTGAAACTTTTACTTCTGATCTAAAACTTGCCTCAGTCTCTCCTTCTGCCTTATGCCCCACTGTCCAATTCTTTCTGCTGAGGAGGCAGGAACTGAGGTTGCTGAAGACCCATACAGATTCGCCGGTGGTAACTCAGTTACCTGCCACTGGTAACAAGTTGATCAAGCAGAAGAAAGAAACTGTAAACTTAATGAGAAGGTATTTAAAAATATACAGTCTGTAAGAAAAAAAAAGAAAAGATTTAAAGGGAAAAAAGCTTATGAGGGTTGTATGACATCATCAAAAGACGAAATTGATGCATCACTGGCATTTAAAAGACAATAAAGATAAAGGGATAAAAACTTATTTAAAGAAATTATAGCAGAGAACTTTCCAAATCTAGAGAAAGGTATAATATCTAGGTACAAAAAGTAAATAAAATTCTAATCACATTCAATCCAAAGAAAACTACCCCCATGACATACTGTAACCACATTTTCAAAGATTAAAGACAAAGAGAATCATGAAATCATCAAGAGAAAGGAGACAAAGGATATGTAAGAGAGTTTCAATATGTCTAGTAGGAGACTTCTCAGGTGAAACCTTACAGCCCAGGAGACAGTTGAATGATATATTCAAGGTACTGAGGGGAAAAAAATAATTGCATACCAGTAAACCTGTGCCCAATGAAGCTGTCCTTCAGAAATGAAGGAGCTATAAAGAAAAACAAAAGCTGGAGTTCATTAGCAATGTATAGATCATGCAGATAGAAAATTCACAAAGAAACACTGAATTTAAATAGCAGCCTAGACATAATGGACCTGACAGATACTTACAGAACACTTCATTCTACAGTTGCATAATATACATTATTTTCAACTTCATATGGAACATTCTTCAAAATACATATGTAAGGCCACAAAACAAGTTTTAACAAATTTAAGAAGATTGAAAATATACAGTATTTTTTCTGACTATAATGGTATGAAAGGAAATTAAATTTTGGGACCCCCAAACTCATTTAGCCAAAGGGAAAAGTCAAGCTGGGAACTGGGCCATGAAAACCTGCCTCCCCGTTTTGATTCCTAAACAAGATCACTAGAAGATGAAAGGCTACACGCCTCCTCCATATTTTGCCCACAAGTAAATTCCCAGTGAGCTGTTAAAACTTCTCCATGACAATGCAAATTGATAGCTTATCTTTACAGGTGCAGTCACCCCCTGCCCGCCAGACACGAATGCATATCTAATTGTTCCCCTACCCCATTTTGTCTGTGTTATCATATGTAAAATGCAGATTTCCCACATTTTTTTCTCTGTCCCTTTGTTTATATGAAAACTATGTGTTTCTCAATATCCCACCCTTTTCCCCTTTAAATTTGGAGTCCTCTAAATCATCTTCGGAGAAAAGAACAGACCTGTCTCCCAGGTGCGTTCTTAACTTTGGCAAATAAATCTCCTAAAATGATTGAGACTTGTCTCATCATTTTCCCCAGTTGACATAGGCATAAACTAGAAATGACCAACAGGAGAAATTTTGGAAACATTAAAAATACATGAAAATTAAGCAATATGCTGCTGAATAACCAATTGGTCAATAGTGAAATAAAAAACAAAAAAATTTTTAATTTCTTTAAATAAACAAAAATGAAAACGCAATGTATCAAAATCTATGGGATACAGCAAAAGCAGTCATAAGAGGGAAGTTTACAGCAATAGATTCCTATATCAGAAAACAAGGAACTTCTCTAAACAAAATAACATTTCGCCTCAAGAAGTAGAAAGAACAAACTCAACCCAAAATTTGTAGAAGGAAAGAAATAATAAAAGTCAGAGCAGACATAAATAAAATAGAGACTAGCAAAACAATACAAAAGACCAACAAAATGAGATGGTTTATGAAAATTAAGCAAAATTGATAATCATTTAGCAAGGTTAAATTTTAAAGAGAGAGAGAGAGAAGACTCAAAAAGTAAAATCAGAGATCAAAAAAGACATTACAATTGACACCACAAAATACAAAGGATTGTAAGAGACTATTATAAACAATAATATGTCAACAAATTGATAGCCTGGAAGAAATGGATTAATGCCTGGATATATACAACCTACCAAAATTAAATTCTTAAAAATATGAAATCTGGCCTGAACAGACCCATAAGCAAGGAAATTGAATCAATAATAAAAATTCAGATGTTTTCACTGCTAAATTCTACCAAACATTTTTTTAAATAATTAATACGGATTCTTCTCAAATTTTTCCAAAATATTGAAGAGAATAGTTCCACACTCATTTTACAAGGCCAGTATTACCCAGACACGCAAACCAGACATGAACACAACAAAAAAGAAAACTACAGGCCAATATCCTGATGAACGTACATGCATACATTTTCAACAAAATTACACAGTAATTAAGAAGACTGAAATTATATAGCATCATTTTGGAAGATACTATATAATTGGAATTATACAGTACTTAACCAAAGAGGTGAAAAAGCTCTACTTTAAAATCTATAAAACATGAATTAAAGAAGTTAAAGAAGATATAAATAAATAGAAAGATATCCCATGTTCAGCAATTGTAAAAATATGAAAATGTCTATACTACTGAAAATAATCTAAATATTTAATGCGATTTCTACCAAAATACCTATGACATTACTCACTGAAACAGATTTTTTTTTGAACTTTTTCAAAAACACAAAATACCCTGAATAGGTATTTTTGAGCAGTTTTGAGCAAAAAGGACCAAGGTAGAAATATCGCATTACCTAAATTTAAAATATACTACATGGTATAAAAGGAATTTGAGGAGATGTAAAAATTAAATAGAACAAAATAATTAAAATATACTACAAAGCTATACCCCTAAATAACATTAAACTGGCATAAAAACAGACACACAGACCAATGGGACAGAATAGAGGGCCCAGAGATCAATGCATGCAATTACAGCTAACTGATTTTTGACAAAGCTGACAAGAACACATAATGGGGAAAAGAGGTCTCTTCGATAAGTAGTGTTGAAACAACTGTATATCCACATGCAGAAGAATAAAATTAGACCTTTATCTCTCACCATATACAAAGACAACTCAAAGTGCATTATAGACTTAAATGTAAGACCTGACATGAAACTGCTGGAAGAAAATATAGAGGAGAAGCTCCATGACATTGCTTTGGAACCATCAAGAAACAATACCACTTAGAGTAGTTACAAGGATTAAAAACTATAAAACATTAATTTTAATCTGCATTAAAAACTATAAAACGTTAATAGAAAATGTTAAAGAAGACACAAATCAAAAGATATCCCATGTTCACTGATTTATTTTTATATCCAACATCCAAAAATAACATCCAGTGTTTTTTTTGGATATGACCTCAAAAGCATACTCAACACAAACAAAAATATATAAATTGAATCATATCAGATGAAAAAGGTTCTTCAGCCACAGAAACAATCAACATAGTGAAAAAACCACCTATAGAATGATAGAAAATATTACTAACTATATATCCGATAAGAGGGTTGTATCCAGAATTTATAAGGAATTCAAATGACTCCATAGCAATAAAACAAATAACCCAATTTAAAAATAGGCAAAAGACCTAAAAGGGTATTTTTCAATAGGTATATGAAAAAAATGGCCATTAGGTATACGAAAAAAAAAAATTTCAACATGACTAATCATCAGGAAAATGCAAATTAAAACCATAATGAGACATTACTTCACTCTAGCTTGAATGGCTATTATCAAAAAGAAAAAAGGTAAGTGTTGGTGAACATGTGGACAAAGGGGACTCTTACACACCATTGATGGGAATGTAAATTAGTGCAACTATCATGAAAAACAATATAGAGGTTCTTCAAAATACAAAAAACAGAGCTACTATATGATCCAACCACTACTACTGGGTATATATACAAAGGAAATGAAATCAGTATGTCAGAGATTTCTGCACTCCCATACTTACTGCAGGACCATTCACAGCGGCCAAGATGGGGAATCAGCTGAAGTGTCCATCAACAGATGAATGAATAAAGAAAACGTGGTACACATACACAATGGAGTATTTTTTTCAGCCACAGAAAAAAGAAAAAAACAAAACAAAACAAACAAAAAAAACACCTGTCATTTGTTACAACATGGATGGACCTGGAGGACCTTATGTTAAATAAAATGAGCCAAACACAGAAAGACAAATACCCCATAATCTCATTCATGTGGAATCTAAAAAAAGTTGACCTCATAGAAGTAGAGAATAGAATGGTGATTATCAGAGGCTAGTTGGGTAGAGATGGGTGGAAATGTATATATAATCACAATTAGAATGCTTTTAAAAGATCTACGTACACCCCTGCATCTAGAAAACGACCTTTTGTTGTGTTCTTGAAAAATTTAAAGACAGTTGATGGTACATGTTCTCACCACAAAAATGATAACTACATGAAGTAATGCATTTGTCAATTAGCTGGATTTAACCACTCCACAATGTACATACTGTCGGCCCTCTGGATCCTTGAATTTTATATCTGTGCATTCAAGCAATTGGATGGAAATATTTGGAAAACAAACATGGATGGATAGGCTGGTACTAAACATGTATAGACGTTTTTTGTCATTATTATCCAAAGAATACTGTATACTAACTACTTACAAGGCATTTACATGGTAATAGATACTATAACTAATCAAGCGATGATTTAAAGTATATGAGAGGATGTGAATGGGTTATATGCAAATACTATGTCATTTTGTATAAGGGATTTGATCATGGGTGAATTTTGGTATCTGTAAGAGATCTTGAAACCAATTCCCAATGGATACCAAGATACAGCTGTATACGTCAAAGCATCATGCTGTACACAATAAATACATATAATTTTATATGTCAATTTTTTCTAAAGTTAAACTTTTTTTTTTTTTTTTTGAGACGGAGTCTCACTCTGTCACCCAGGCTGGAGTGCAGTGGCACCATCTCGCCTCACTGCAAGCTCTGCCTCCTGGGTTCAAGCGATTCTCCTGCCTCAGCCTCCCAAGTAGCTGGGACTAAAGGCGCCCGCCACCACGCCCAGCCAATTTTTTGTGTTTTTAGTAGAGACGGGTTTTCACAGTGTTAGCCAGGATGGTCTCAATCTTCTGACCTCGTGATCTACCCGCCTCGGCCTCCCAAAGTGCTGGGATTACAGGCGTGAGCCACCGCGCCCGGCCAACAAACTTTTAAAAGAAATATGGGGACAAAGAAGAGAAGGCAATATTTGAGATTTACAGTGCAAGAAACTAGTTCATGTAAATTCTTCAAATAATCAGACATTTAAAATTAACAAGGAGAACTCAGTTTCCAAAGCAGCCTGGTCAAAAGAGCTTTTTATGCTAAAATATCTATACATATATTATATATATTCAATAATATTCTAAAATTTCACAGCTCATACAGAAAATTGAAAGTATTCCCAAGTTTGACTACATCTCAAAAACGTAAATGACATTTTCAATAACACATTATGATGCTGAAGTATTCTTTCCTAAAATATAAGTTATTAATGAAAATTAACTTATATCACTAGAGAAAAGATTGCATTGACTTTCTATTCTGACATCTGAATTTTCTTTTTCTTTTTTTTTTTTTTTTGAGATGGAGTCTTGCTCTGTCGCCCAGCCTGGAATGCAGTGGCGTGATCTCCACTCACTGCAGCCTCTCCCTCCCAGGTTCCAGCGATTCTCCTGCCTCAGCCTTCTGGGTAGCCAGGATTACAGGTGCATGCCACCATGCCCAGCCAGTTTTTGTATTTTTAGTAGAGACGGGGTTTCACCATGTTGGCCAGGCTGGTCTTGAACTCTCAACCTCAGGTTATCCATCTGTCTTGGCCTCCCAAAATTCTGGGATAACAGGCGTGAGCCACCACGCCCTAGCAACATCTGAATTTTCTAAAAATTTTATTGAGATATAATTTGCATATTATATGATTCACTCATTTAAAATACACAATCTGATGGCTTTTAGTATATTCACAGAGATATACAATCATCACCGAAATCAATTTTAAATCTTTTTCATCATTCAATAAAGAAATTCCATAACCATTAGTAGACATTCACCATTTCTCTCTCCACCCCTCCTATCTTCTCCTTGGCTCCCCACCCTACACCAGACCCTCTGGCCTCAGGCAATCGCTTGTCTAGTTTCTGTTTCTATTTATATCAGAAATGGATATTACATAATCATTTTCCTGTAAAGGGACAATGAAAGAAAATATGGCAAAAATAATAGTAGAAAAATACAGATTTATGTTAGAAATTTCATAAATAAAATATTATATTTTTATTCTGGATATCATGGTTATGGTATGTATTGTGATTTCTTTTCTCATTACATATAAATGTTTATTAATTTTATATTGATTTCCTTAAAGACGTGTTCATCAATATCATATATACTTCAGGGCTTCAATACGTAGAATGAGATAAATCTCATAAAATTACACAGACTTTCGATGTGTAAATAACATAATTCATAATAAAAATAAGAATACTTAGCAAAATTACCAAAATTCTTTAGCTCAGTAGTGTAATAAATAAAAGCTGGAAAATATTCAATATATTGATCAAATTAACCAAAATTTTATACATATATATATATATGCTGTTATTTCTCATTTATTTTTAGAATAAGCTATAATTGGTATAAAAGTTTCTGGAAAGAAATATATCCATACATATCAAAAGCCTTAAAGTATTCCCACTCTTCAATCTAGTAATTGTACCTCTGTGAATGTTTCCTGTCTGGGAGAAATACCGTATGTTACTCAATCACTTTATAATTACAATAATAAAGGAGACCGTAACCATAAATACCCAGCATAGGAAAGTCGGAAATTCTATTTTTAAAAATATTAGCTGGAAAATTAAAATTTAAAAGAACGTCTACCAACTTGTGAAACTTCTCATTTTATCAAGTTAAATAACATCAAGACTTAGAGGGTATGATCATAACAATTTATAAGACAAAATTCATACCTTAAAAATGAAATATAAATGTAAATATTAATAGTGTTTGTCTCTGGTTAATTATGTTCTTGCTTCATTTTCCTCCTTCCTCTTGTCTTCCCGGTCACCTTCCTCCTATTCTTTCCTTTATCTTTCTTCCTTCTATTTCTCTTCTCTCCCTCCTCCCTCCCTATCATTTGTTCTGTTGTTCAGAATTTTTGAAATTTTCTGTAGTAAAATAGTACTATATTATTCACTTTAGTTGTTAGTATTTTAAAGCCTGGGACATACTCTCTAACGAGAATGAATGCACGAATCACAGGAAACTGTAGCAATGCTCTCAGAAAACACAGTAGACTAGAGCTTTCAATCCACCTCTATTCCTGATTAGTTGTATCACTTTGGACAAGTTATTTAAACTCAGAGATTTCTGTTTTATCCTCTGCAAGAACGAGCCATAAAACTCGTGTTTTTTAAAGCTCAAATCAAATAATGCATAAAAAGTTTAAAGAGAAAAAACGTAAATATCCGGACTTTTATTACTTACTTTGTATCTTGAAAAGCCTTTCTTTGAAAAAGCAATCTAAATATTAGAAAACACTGAAGAACAAAAAAGACAAGATACAAAGACGGAATACCTGTAAGATATATTTTGAAATAAAGAGGATACCTCTCAGGTAAGAGTTGCCAGAGAAGAGGGCAACCTTTTCAAAGGAAATCAAGTTTAACAGGCACTTTCTCTCCTTGCTAACCACAAAGACCTTCTTGTGCAAGAGGCAGAGAGAAAGCTATGCCCCATGGTGTCCCCATCATATGTTTGGTGTCCCCATCACATGTTTGGTATCCCCAGCTGTGGCCGCCGCTAACAGCAAGTCCTGAGATTATCACCCAATACCAGGACACGGGGCACACAGAATGTAGTGCTGAGGGTAAGAGTTTTATTCCATCTTTGGCATCGAGTTTCTAGTCACTTGACACTTCCCCAAAGACGTCAGCAGAGCATCTGCTCTGTGACAGCATGGGCAGCTTGACATTTCTTCTGAGGAATGAACTATCAGGGCTCTTGGAAGGCATGACAGAGCCCAGAAGGAAGCCTCACAGTTTTGAGCCCCTTCACAAACCGCCTCCCAAATGTCATGGATACTGTTACATTTATATTTTTTTCTCTTTATAATTAACCGAAGGGGTAAACCACAGCCTGTATCTGATGCCAAATCTGTTCAAGGCATGGTTCCTAGGATTCCACATTTATCGTGAGCAAAAGATGAGTGAAAACTTTCTTTACTAAGTACGTACATTTGGTGCAGACCTCAAGAGTGGACATGGTCCAGACAGAGTTGATTGTCTGTTTTAATCACATTTTTTCACTACCAAGGAAGGTTTAAATGCCCCTGGCAAACATTGAAAACCATGCATCAATGTAGAATTGAAAAATAAAATTATGGAATAATGAAAAATAAATCTGCCTTTGACTTTAGATTTCCAGGATTCACTGCAAAGTTAACTAGTGCCATCAGGTTTATATATATATATATATATATATATATTTTTTTTTAATCAGCACTTACAGATTTATGACATTCTTTTCTTAATGATTGCTTCATATTTCATTGCTTGAGGATAATTTTTTAAAAAATTCTATATTGCTTGGTATTTATGTTATATCTAATACTATATTGATAAAACTGCTACAAAGTCAGACTATGTAGGACCAAATTTCAGCCTTAAAAAAAAACTAGTTTTAATCTAGGGCAAGTTAATTTACCTATATTTGTTGTATTGATATCACAAATGAAATGGGATAATGAAAGGGCTGGCCTCATAGGGTTTGGGGAGGATAAATTGAGTTTATGGTTATATGCACATGCAGAATAGCTAGGCCAATAGAGATACGGATTATGAAAGGTATCCCATATTTCCATTCCCACCAATAGAATATAAAAGAGTTGGTTTTCATTCACCCTCCATAACAGATTATGCTAACATACAAGTAATGTTTGCTATTCTTATAGAATGAAAATTGCATCTTGATTTAAATTTTAATTCTGAGAAATATAAATGTATTAATATGTTCATACACCATTTTCATTCATTCCCCAGTGAACTCTCTACATCTATTTCCCTTTACACATTTTCCTTTTGTCTTGCTAATAATTTTAATGCTGATTCATAGAAGTGTTCTACAGCTTAATGAACTTAACTTGTGGTCAATAATATACAATACCGGGAAAGTATATTCCCCTCAGATAGTTGATTATGTGTTAACTTTTGTTCACATATTTATATCAGGCTAAGACCTTTAAAAATTATCTATTTAATAATATCAAATCAGATTTCTTGATATTTTTATGACTTCTGGGTTTTTCATCTTTAATAAGTCCTTTCACCCACCTGTAGCAGAATGGAACAGATGGCCTAAGGGGACAATCACCTATATGAACATTTAATTTGTTTTTAGAGATGCTTCTAAAGATCAGTGGAAAAAGAACTATTTTTCCCAGGGAGATGGTTGGATCTCCATATGAAAAAAAGTTATATTTAGCCACTTTGTCACAGCACACACAAAATCAAATCCTGCCAGATTAAATATTTATGTGTTAAAGTCAAACCTTTCAAAAGATTATACAGGATAATATCCTCATATTTGGGGTAGGAAAAAAATTAAGGGAAACCGAAAACCAATAACCATCAAAGAAAGATGGATACATTTTACTACCAAAAATAAGAACTTATCTTCATTGAAAGACAGAATTAAGAAAACAAAAAATCAAGCCACTGAGTAGGAGATAATTAGTACTCATGTAACCAGAAAAGTTTTATATTCAGATTATACAAAAATGGCTTTATATCAATAAAAGCAAAACTATTCAAATATAGGTGAGAAGTTTTAACAGGAACTCTCCAAAAGAAGATATCCAAATGGCTAATATGAAAATGTGTGAACACTCATTAGTAATCAAAGAAATGCAAATTAAATCAAAATAAAATGTCACTGCATATCTACCACAAAAGACTGACAATACCAAATGTGGTGAGAATGTGGAACACATTGCTGGTGGAAATGTACCACATTGACAAACTGGCATTATCAAGTGAAAAATGATGGTAGCTTGAACCAGAGTGGGCCGTCAGGGTGGCAAAAGGCAGTCAAATTCTGCATGCATTTTAAGAGGACAGGCAATTGTTTTGCTGTTGTAGTACATGTGGTGAGGGAGCGAAACAGTAGAGTCAAGAATAATTCCATTCTATCTGGTCTGAATGAATAGATGGATGACGTTGTCATCAATTTGTGCAGGAAAGCTCCAGAAAAACCTTGTTTTTTCATGCAGGAGAGGATGGTTCAGTAGGTCAGATTTTTGCCATGTTAATTTGAAATGCCAGCTTTAAATCCAAGTGATGTCAGGTAGGCAGGCATGTATATGAGTCTGGCGTTTAGAGAAAAGGTCTAGGCTGGGCAAATATCCTTGAAAATCCTCAGTGAAGAGAAAGTATTCAAATTATGTAACTGGAAGGCAATGAACACAGATAATGAAAAGAGTATATCAAAAGGCTGATCATTGGCATCAGAATGTTTGCAGAAGAACCATCCAAGGACGTTGAGGAGTGGCAGGGAGTTAGGAGGGAAAGCAGGAGATTGTGGTGACCTGAAAACCAAGTAGAAAAAAAAAATGTTTTTTATAAGCAGACAGTAAGTAAGTGTTACATGCTGTTGATAGGCCTAGCAAGCTGAGACATGAGAATTGATTATTGGATTTAACCAGGTGGAGGTCATTGGTGACCTTGAAATGAGCATTTTCAGGAGTCTGGTGAAATTGAAATTCTGAATGAAGTGAGTTCAGCATAGGCCAAGAGTGGAGAGATCAGTAGTAGTGAAAATAGACAACACCGTAGAAGAGTTTTGCTCCAAGGGAAAGGAAAGCAAAGAGCAATAGCAAGAGAGGGAAGTAGGCTCGAGAGACCAGATTGAGTGTGCACTCATAGTCGAGCTCTAGTAGAGAGATAAACGTTAATGATACAAAAGATGACTGACATAATTATTGGCACAATATGCTATACTGGGGAAGAGGAGATGAAATCTCATGTGCACACTGACAAACCTCTGTTAGGAGCAGAAGTAATGCATTCATGATAACAGGAGAGAAGAAGATCATTGGGCACACTGCTGTAGACAGGTGTCAGATGTAAAGGTATAAGTTCATGAAATGTCTTTTCTAATCAGTTCTATTTTGCCACTAAAATAGGAAGGCTACCCTCTGTACAAAGAAAAAGAGGAGAAGATACCCTTCTCCTCTTTTTAGAGGGGGATTTTAGGAGAGAGAAAATGATATGGAAATAATCTTCCAGAAGAACGGGGGAATGAATGGCCATGGGAATTGTTACAAGAGTGCCAGGAAGCTTTAAAATACAAATTTGCATAGATTTTTACGTAAGTATTCCACAATGTAACTTTTAAAATCAGAAAACAGTAATTTCTTGATGCTAATAAAATTTATCATGTTGTGAGATTTCTTGATGAAGCAAATAAATACGTTCATTGTCTTTAGCATGCTTATAAAACTGTCTCCTATAAGACGGTTTCCTTGGAAAGCTAAATAATTGTCTTGTTTCACTATTGATAAAAATAGATTTGATTCATCCTTTAGATATTCACTCATAACATACATATACAACTACACAAAGAAATGTCATGTTATGGCCGGGCAAGGTGGCTCACGCCTATAATCCCAGCACTTTGGGAGGCCGAGGCAGGTGGATCATCTGAGGTCAGGAGTTCGAGACTAGCCTGGCCAACATGGTGAAACCCCGTCTGCACTAAAAATACAAAAATTAGTGAGGTATGGTGGCAGGTGCCTGTAATCCCAGCTACTCAAGAGGCTGAGGCAGGAGAATGGCTTGAACCTGGGAGGCAGAGGTTGCAGTGAGCCGAGATCACGCCATTGCACTTCAGCCTGGGGGACAAGAGCGAGACTTTGTCTAAAAAAAAAATGTTATGTTATATATATTTCATTTTAAAGAAAATTATATTCATGTTGTTTCAAACCAAATTATCTTTCCATTGCGTATTTCCTATCTGTCCTCTAGATTTCAACGGCAAAGAGGGCAAGAAGACTGTCTTCAGCACCATTCAGCCTTCAGGTCCTTATGGTCAGGGCACATGGTAAGATACCAAAAAGCATATGTTGAATATGTAAATAAAATTAAGACAGTAAATCAGGATATACTATATGAATAAATACCGGAGGAGGGAAAAGTATCCTATATATTTTACATTTCTATATCCTACACTGCTTTGTCAAAAGTGGAGGCCTAATAAAATTTGGATAAACTTGATTAACTTATTCAAAATATTTTGACTATAAGATATATGTAGCTTTAAATTATCATAGGAATACAATATAATGGAACTCACAGATAATTTTACTAGATATTATCTTAAAAGATTAAGGAAAGTTTTCAGCTCATTGAATTTCAGTCTTCAGCAAATAAAGAAAATGTCATTAATTATTAATAAAAGGCTTTTCATTTATTAATCTGTGAGTTGTATGTGCAGAGATGAATCATTTGTTCATAACAAAATGTGAATATAAAAGATAACACACCCAACCATCAAGTTTGCGGAACAAAGTAAAGTTCTTACCTCTTCTGGGAATACATTTCTTTATGAAAAATGAATATGTTGAGGATGGAGAAATTGGACATGGATGAGGAAGTCATGACATTGACACATATTCCTCTATAAAGACTGAGATTTAGTTTGTGCATCATTCAATAAATATTTGTTAAAAATTGAGTTAAAGAATCTCATATCAGTGATCAACAGAACATAATGTGAGAAACAGGATAAATTAAATGATTGATTGTTCGTATTTTCATGGCTCACACATCTAGTGATACTGAAAAAAGTGGTTGATTCATTTAGGATCATTAATTACAAACTTCAGAACCATTTAGGGATAAAAAAACAACTTGCAAGTTAATCTTCTGCTGTCAGTTTTTGAATAAATTACCAAAGAAACTGGTAAACTGGTTAACTGTGGAATTAAATTTCAAGTTACTCATATCGACTTCAATGTGAGAGTTTACTTATTCATTTAATAAAACAAGTTGTAGTAAATTATTTATCTATTAAATATAAGCAGGTATATTATTTTAAAATTGAAAACATCTAAATATGTGTGGTTTTTATTGAATTAAATAATTAAAGTAGATATATTTTGTATTATCAAAAGTCAGACTTCAATATAATTCTACTTGGTTAAGAGCTATTTCAAAATTTGTTAACATAACTAATTCTATCATACTGATTACTTAATAACTAAAAATTTTGCAAATATAATTTACTTTGTCTTGGTGCTAATCCAGATAATATTTTGAAGTAAACATAGAGTTCTCTGTAGATGGTACCTCTCCCTGATAGGGTGAAAAGACAGCTGGTAAATATATTAAAATAATTTTCTCTGAACACAATGATGGTTTCAATAGGTTATTGCTACTCATTGATTATGACTAGAATCTTTTTAAAGAATTACTTTTGATGGCAACCTCACATCATCTGACTGTCATGGGATGTGCAAGTTAGGGGACATACACCTTCTTTTTAGTCTATTTTCCATAAGTGGGGCTTTGCAAGGAAAGATTATATTTCCAAGATCTCCCAAGGCTTTCATTCAAGTAGAATATTTAAAATTATTCAACTATATATTTAATATGCCCACCATTATACTCAGCACTTTTAAAAGGATATTGTCTTGCTCAGAATTTGATGGACCATTTTGCGTATTTTTGAATGCCTGCTCCAATACTGAGCTGCCATCTATTTGTTTGAATTAGCCCTTGATTTTAGGACTTGCCTGTAAGTCTGTGGAATCAGTAGCACAGTTTCATACCTAAGTCATACAGCCTACACTATTTTCCCATAATATCATCACTTTGTTGATTAAGTAGAGTTTATCATGTTGCTCCAACATAGGCAGAAATGCTCTACAAAGACGACTTGACCTTTCTCCTACTTCTTGCTGTTGACAATTCCCCCAAAATGAACTTATTTCTGAGAATCGCCATATCACCCCAACCCTCATGAGAAAGAGCCTGCTTTCTCTTTGCTCTGTGCACAGTCAAAAGCAATGAAATGCATGTGTGCTCTGCGGTCAGCCTGTGTCTCAAAGTAAGAAAGGTGGGTTGGCTACCTGAATTCAGGTCCTCTCTCAAACTCGCCAATATGAGAACTTAATCCATCTCTATATGGGAATAGTAAAGGGCAAGATTTGGTACAATAGTAAGGCTTTAAACCACATAAAGAAACACTAAGTTGAGAAGAATTATTCTCCTCCAAATATTCCATGTCTTTCCATCTCTTAATTCACTGGGTTTGGCCATTAAGCTTATAGTCAACCAAAGATGTGGTTACTCTGAAGGAAATTAGTATTTATGCTCTACCCTGATGAAACCAGTTGCCCCATAATAAAACTATCCCCCTTGATTATCTTCCTAAAATACTACTGGAGAACATAGATCTTGCCCCTATGAATCTAAAATAGATTAGAACAGTAATCTAAAATAGATTAATAGATTATTCACATCTACTGTATATCTATACTGTATCCAGGGCTGGAAGTGTTCCTGCCTATTTCCCATTCCAAAATATTTTAAGCCACTTTGTCCAAAGCAGTCTGTCAGAGATTCTGTAATGAAATCAAATGACGACATCAAGATTGATGCAAATGCTGATAAAGATGTAGCCCAATTTAAATACAAATCGCTTTCTTTCATCAGATTTTCCAAAATAAAATTATATACATAGCCTGAGAAAATTAACAAAAAGATTTTATTTCAAGTCAATCTTAGAAAATGTTAACTCTGTTATCACTTCTTATATTATATTTATTCCTGAACATGTGAAGTTAAACATTTTGGTGTTCCTTTAAAGGGAGAAAAGACAAAAGGAGACGGAAGAAATGGAGAGGAGGGAATGAGGAAGGCAGAAGAAAAAGGAGGAGGAGGAGGAGAAGGAAAAGGAAACATGAGGAGAAGGAAAAGGAAACATGAGGAGGAGGAAAAGGGAGAGGAAGAGAAGAACGATAAGAGAAAGAAAAGGAAGACGGGCATGTCCCTATCTCATTCTCCAGAACGGTTGATGTAATCACACGAACTGAGGACCCAGCAGCAACACTGACTTTTTTCAGTTCCCCGTACTCTGGCCCTAGCAAAGTTCCAGTATGGAAATAGTGGGCTACCGTATCTTTGGTCCTGCGATTCCTCAGAGCATCCAAGTGCCTGATTTTCTATTATCAAGTTTTCTTTCTCCACTCTGTGCCCAAAACATTTCTACTGATGCTGCTTTCTCCTGACAGTGGGGTGTTTATATCGATGACAGGCAATTCTACTGGCCAAATACATTGATTCATAATTTGGACAACTTCAGTTATTTGCTCTCCAAATAGTGCCTGACCTCATTCAGTCATATTGGGTGTCTTCAAATTCCTGATATCCCTAAACATCTATCAACCTAATTCTGCCTGTTCTTCCGACTTGGATGTTGCCCTCCCACTATTCCTTAGGGCTCCTCTTGATTTATAAATGTGTCATTGTTTAGATGGTTGAGAAAACAGCTATGTTTAATTTTCTCTGTTGAATGCTCTTTTATGTTTTTCTTTATAATATATATCTCAGACTCTACTGGGGTCCTCTATAGCAAGAAATGTGCTGCTTTCATTTCTGTTTCTGTCAAAATATTTCTGCCTTGTTATCCTGAGCAGTGTAATTCCACCTAAGAGTTATTCCTCTCTCAATCCAAACTGTAGCTCCAGCCCGGGTTCAACTTGTTGCAATCTGACAGTCTCCCCCTAGCTCATATCATTTATCTTTTATCTTGCCTCAGACTTGTAATTTCATAAAATTACCATAGCGTATTGCCTGATAAAACACTTAATACCTGTGTCTCTATTCACAATAATCAACTTACTTTGAAACTCACTCAGCAATAATTTGAGGATTTTACAGTGTTACTCCTGGTCTTTTCCTATTGCATTTGTTAAAATAGTATAGAATCTGTTGTTATAATTATCACAATATTCAAAAAGGCAGTATCCCACTAGCACTTAATGTGTACTTTATCTGTTGCTTTGAAATGGCATTTTAAAATAATGTTCTGATTCTTAGATCTGGGGAAATTATTTCAGCTTGATCTCTGTCATCTTTATTGTATTATTCTGTGAGGTTTTCTTAAAGCCCTAATCACTTTTGCTGGCCCTGTTATCAGGAAAAAAATTTTCTGCTTGTTCAGAAAAAACCTTAAAAGTAGTTAAATTTTGATATATAGTGTCCTAAGTACATTTTTATATCCCTTTCATTTGAATTATGGCCTTTAAAACCTTGTCTTTGAAATATATGTGTTTATATAATTTCTATGTGTATGTTTATATATATTATATACTTATATATGCATATATTTATATAAATGTATATACATTTATATATAGAAGAGTATATTATAGAGAATATATGTATTATATATGTATATTATATGCATTGATATGTATATACACTTATATGCATATATACATTTATATATTAAATATATAAAAATATATATTCTTTTAACTTATTTTCCTAAATTGTCCTCATTTTCAAAGATAGACTTTTTTTAAAACACCATCTCATATTCATTTAAAGCATTCTTCAATTTCTCTGCTACTTTCCTATGCCCTGAGATTGTCCCTGTACCAGGCTAATAGTCCCAAGATTAACTCACCCCAGGTGTAAATTTCCTTGAAGAATAACATTTAAAGAGGTGGTTAAGATATCTATGATCAACTCTCTTCTACCTTTATCCAAGTGAAGGTTATATATCCAAACCTCATAGGAGGCTCCATTTTTATTTTATTCAATTATAAAATATATATCGAATTACTGTGACTAGGGCTGTTATTTGGATCTCCAATATTCACAAGCATAATCAACTGATAAGGAATACAACCTTAGGGGTATGTTAACACAAAAACCAAAAATCAAAACAAAACATGTAATTTCCTAATTGATCTTGCTTCAGCCCTGGTGAAGGATGGTAAGTAAAATCTCAAAGCTTTGCAAAAAAAAAAAAATAATAATAACTCTCAGTGGGCTACATACCCGGCTGAAAAATAAAAGTTTCCTAAGTACACAGAAATTGTTCTAAACAAATATTAAAGAAAGCCGTGAAGATAAGATACCATGTGCCCCAGATTCTTCAGTATTTGTCCACGTGCAACATTATACTTCACTATTCTTCTTCTCAAGGTTTACTACCCATATGTGAGGGCATGGGGACATACTACTAAAACTGCCAACCTTAGCAGTGGAGGGAGCGGAGTCTACCCCTACAAACCTCAGGACATAGAGTATCTGCCAACTTCCAGGAGAAAGGAAAGAAAAAGGAGGTGGATGCCACATACTTGTTATTGTCTTTCAAAACTCACTAACAAGGTAAGCTCTCCTTCCCCTCATGGGAGGAGGTGACAGAGGGGCAAGTGAATGGCCAGGAGTGTTATGCCATTGCGGATTCTGCTCTACAGATGAAAATAACAGGATGAGCCCAGGAACAGTGGGTAGGGAACAGTTCTGCTTTTAAAACTTGTAAACACACTTAGTTATGTTCTTCAAGAAAAGGCTTTTGGCCAATGGAAGGAATTTACACATTAAGCTCTATTGTGTCTTCAGACTCCTTGTATCAAAGAAAAGGCATTTGGGCCTTCTACTAACAAAAATGTAAGAGAAGAAAATTCACTTATAATGAGGACCTGTGGCCATTGGATCCTGCTGTCTTGTTAGTGTGACCCAGAGCAAGGTCTTCTTACCTGTGTAGATTCTTTTCTGAATGTTTATGATCCATTGAGATAAACTTTCATTTTACCTGCTGGAGCCAGCTATAGATCTCTGCTGCTCCGGAAGCTGTTCATAGTGGTGAATATAGATACAAACTTTCTTTACTCTGTACCGCTCCTTGTTGGGTAATATCTGTATTGGTAAGCAAGCAAGGAAAAAAGCAACTACACTGAACATATGGACATTGTTGGTTTTTTATTTTGTTTCTGGATAGGAAGTATGGTATGAGATTTATATAAACTGAACTTAATAGCAATTTCTTTTATTTTGACTAGCTGGTATGTTATGTCATTTCTGAGATTTCAGCAGCTCCTACTGAGTTTCCAGAAATAAAAGCTAGGGGCCAAAAGAAAGATAATTACAGAGAGATTATCTCTCCTATGATTAAGAACCAGAATAGCAGCTCATCACACTGTAGGGATAGGGTAGTCTTAATTGTATATGTAAATAAGGTGCATTATATTATGGGGAAAAAAAGCTGGTATTTTTCTTCATATAAGAAATTATTTATGGAAGAAATATATTGCCATGGTCTGTGTGGTTATCATCACAGGGTAGGAAGCTCAGTGTCAGTGCTTTGAGAGTCATTACCAACCAGTTTTGGTGTCTGAGGTTTCCCAGAATGTGTGCCTTAGACATAAATACCAGATGTGAGGCTTATCATTTCAGTATCTACACCCAAGAACTGATCTCTAGACCACATTTAGAAACGTAAGATTTGTGGTCTTGGAGACAATAACTTTGAGACGTTATCTTCTTCCTAGATAAGTTCATGTGGTTTTTTATAACTTTTTAAAATTTTTATATATTTAAGTGCAAATGTCTTTTCTTTCTCTCCCCACCCCGCCTGAGATGGAGTCTTGCTCTGTTACCCAGCCTGGAGTGCAGTGGCACGATCTTGGCTCACTGCAACTTCTGCCTCCCGGGTTCAAGCGATTCTCCTGCCCCAGCCTCCCAAGTAGCTGGGATTACAGGCGTGAGGCACGACAGCCCGCTATTTTTTTTTTTTTTTTTTTTTGGTATTTTTAGTAGAGATGGGGTTTCACAATGTTGGCCAGGCTGGTCTCAAACTCCTGAACTTGTTGGGACAGAGTTTTGCTCTTTTTGCCCAGGCTGGAGTGTAATGGTGCGATATTGGCTTACTGCAACCTCCACCTCCTAGGTTCAAGTGATTCTCCTGCCTCAGCCTCCCAAGTAGCTAGGATTACAGGCATGCACCACCATGCCCGGCTAATTTTGCATTTTTAGTAGAGATGGGGTTTCACTATGTTGGCCAGGTTGGTCTTGAACTCCTGACCTCAGGTGATCCACCCACCTCTGCCTCCCAAAGTGTTGGGATTACAGGCATGAGCCACCATGCCAGGCCCAAGTGCAAATTTCTTACATGTATATATTGTATAGTGATGAAGTCTTGGCTTCTGGTGTACACATCACTCAAATAGCAAATAGTATAGTCAGTAGATATTTTTTCAACTCCCTTTCAAGTCCTTTCCTACCTCCCAGCTTTTGGAGTCTCCAGTGTCTATTAGTCCACTCTATATGCCCATGTGTACTCTGTTTATTTCCTATTTATAAGTGAGAACATAACATATTTGACTTTTTGTTTCTGAGTTATTCCAGTTAGGATAATGGTGTCCAGTTCCATTCATGTTACTGCAGACATTATTTCATTCTTTTTAGGGCTGAGTAGTATTCCATAGTACATGTGGGACACATTTTCTTTACCCAGTCTTTTATTGATGGTCACTTATGTTTTTTCCATATCTTTGGTATTGTAAATAGTGGTGTAATAACCACACTAGGTATATTTTTGATATAATGGCTTTTTTTTTTTTTCCTCTGGGTATATACCCATTAGTGGGATTGAGGGATTGAATGGTTCCATTTTCTGTTCTTTGAGAAATCTTCAAACTGTTTTCCACAAAGGTTGTACTAATTTACATTCCCACTAACAGCGGATAAGCATTCCCTTTTCTTTGCATCTTTGCCAAAATCTGTTGTTGTTTTGTTTTCTTAATAATAGCTATTCTGACTGGTGTAAGATGGTATCTCATTTTGGTTTTAATTTTCGTTTCTCTGATGATTAGTGATGTTGAGCATTTTTTCATGTTTGTTGACTGCTATTATGTCCTCTTTTGAAAAGTACGTATTCAAGTTCTTTGCCCATTTTGTAATTGGATTATTTGTGTTTTTTTGTTTGTTTGTTTGTTTTTGTTTTTTGCTTGTTCAGCTGTTTGGATTCCTTGTAGATTCTGGGTATTATCCCTTTGTGGAACGCATAGTTTGCAAATATACTTTTTCCATTCTGTGAGATGTCTGTTCTTTTGTGGAGAATATTTTATTTTAATTAAGTCCCATTTGTCTCTCTTTGTTTTTGTTGCATTAGCTTTTGAGGACTTGGTCATAAATTGTTTGCCTAGGACAATGTCCGAAAGAGTTTTTCCTGCATTTTCTTCTATAATTTATGTACTTTCAGGTTTTATGTTTAGGTCTTTAATCCATCCCGAGCTATTTTTTTTAATATGGTGAGATATATGGGCTCAGACTTATAGCACTTGGTTTTAGGTATGTGGTTTTTATTCTGGGTTTATTCTGTTTCATTGATCTATGTATCTATTTTCATAATACTACCATGCCGTATTAGTTACTATGGCCTTGTAATATAATTTGAAGTCAGATAATGTGATGCCTCCAGCTTTGTTCTTTGTACTTATGATTGCCTTGGATATTTGAGGTTTTTTTTTTTTTTTGATGCCATATAAATTCTATGATTTTGAAAATAATTATGTAAAAATGACAATGGTAATTTGACTACGACTGCACTGAATGGATTGCTTTGCAAAGTATGGTCTTTTTAACCATACTTGTACATTATGGTACATGACCATGGCATGTTCTCCTATTTGTTTGTATCACCTATGATTTATTGTGTCAGTGTTTTGTAGTTCCCTTTATAAAGTGTTTGACCTCCTTGGTTAAATATATTCCTAGGTATTTTATTTTTTGTAGCTACTCTAAATGGCATTACTGTCTTAATTTTGTCCTTAAGTAGATCATTATTGGTATATAGAAGTGCTACTGATTTCTGTATGTTAATATTTAATCCTGAAACATTAATGAATTCATTTATCAAATCTAAGAGTTTTTTGGTGGAGTCTTTAAAAGGATTTTTAGATATAAGATCATATCCTCAATGAACAGGGATACTTTGACTTCCTCTTTTCCAATTTGGATGCCTTTTCTTTTCTTTTTCTTGTCTGATTGCTGGGTGAAGATTTCTGGTACTATGTGGAATAAGAATGACGAACATGAGCATGCTTGTCTCCTTCCAGTTCTTAGAGGGATTGATTTCAACTTTTCCCCATTAAGTATGATGTTGGCTGTGGGTTTGTGGTATATTGTCTTTATTATGTTGAAGTGTGTTTCTTCTATGCCTAGTTTGTTAAGGGTTTTTAACCATAAAGGGATGGTGAATTTTATTGATGCTTTCTCTACGTCTATTGAGATAATCACATGGTTTTTGTCCTTAATTCTATTTATGTGATGTATCACATTTATTAATTCAAATATGTTGAATAATTCTTGCATCCCTGGGATAAATTCCAGCTCATCATGGTGTATTATCTTCTTTATGTGCTGCTGGATTTGTTTTTATTTTGTTGAGGACTTTTGCATCTGTGTTCATCAGGGATATTGGTCTGTAGTTTTCATTTTTGTTGTATCTTTATCTGGTTTTGGTATCGAGTTGCATTGGTCTTATAAAATAGGGTAAGAATAACTACTTCCCCTTGAATTTTGGAATCGTTTCAGGAGGATTACTAATAGCTCTTCTTTGTATGTATGGTAGAATTTAGTCCTGGATAGTTTTATTGGGAGATTGTTTTTTAATTACTGATTCATTATTGAATTAGTAATGCTACTCTTTATTGGTCTGTTCAGGAGTTTTATGTATTTCTGGTTCTATCTCATAGGGTTGTATGTTTCCAGAAATTTCTCATTTCCTCTAGGTTTTCTAGTTTGTGAGTATACGGTTGTAATAGTAGCCTCTGGTGACCTTTTATATTTCTGTAGAATCAGTTGTAATGTCACCTTTTTCATTTCTGATTATGTTTGTGTTTTTTGAAAATCTCTCTTCTTGTTTACTGTAGATAATGGTTTAACAATGTCATTCATCTTTTGAAAAACCAACTTTTTGTTTCGTTGATCCATATTGTTTTTTGTTTGCATTTTATTTAGTTCTGCTCTAATCTTTCTTATCTCTTTCCTTCTGCCAACACTAGATTTGGTTTGTTCTTGTTTTCCTAGTTCCTTGAGGTGTGATGTTGGGTTGTTAATTTGTGGTATTTCTACTTTTTTTAAATATAGGCATTTATTGCTAAAACATTTCTTTTTAGCACTGCTTTTGTTATATCCCACAGGTTTTGGTACGTTGTGTTTTCATTTTCATTAGTTGCAATTTTGTTTTTTAATTTCATCTTGCTGATTGAGTGACCATGCAAGAGCGCCCTGCTTAATTTCTCTGCATTTGTATAGTTTCTAAAATTCCTCTTGGTATTAATTTCTAGCTTTATTCCACTGTGGTCTGAGAAGATACTTGATATGATTTCGATTTTTAAAAATTTGTTGAGACTTGTTTTGGGGCCTAGCATGTGGTCTATTTTGGAGAATGTTCCATGTGGCAGTGAAAATAAGTTATATGGTGTTGTTTTGCAGTGGAATGTTCATTAACGTTGGTTAAATTCATTTGGTCTAAAGTCCAATTTAAGTACGTTTGTCAATTTTCTATCCTGATGATCTGGCTGGTGCTTTGAGTGGCATGTTGAAGTCTCCCACTATTATCTCTTTCATTAGATCAAGTTTGTGTGTGAGTTTTGGTACTCTGATGTTGGGTTCATTTATATTTAGGATTGTTACATCTTTTTGCTGAATTGAACCCTTTATCATTATAGATATCATTATTTTTGTCTTTTATTAACTTTTTTGATTTAAGTTTATTTTATCTAAGTATGGCTACTCCTGCCAACTTTTGGTTTCCATTTGTATGAAATATCTTTTTCCACTCCTTTACTTGCAGTTTGTGTGTGTCTTTATGGGAAATGCGAGTTTCTCGTAGGCAGCATATAGTTGGTTTATGTTTTTATTTAAATTCATTCTGCCAATCTGCATCATTTAAGTAGAGCACTTTATTCATTTACATTCAACATTAATATTGATATGTGAGGCTTTGTTCCCATATTGTTGTTTTCACATTGTTTTATGCATTTTGTTTCTTTTATTTCCCTGTCTTTTGTCCTTGTGCTTTGATGAAATTCTGTCTTGTTGCCATTTGATTTCTTTTTCTTTCTCCCTTATGTGATTGTTTTACAGTAATGATGAAATTTATATTTCCATGTGTTTTCATGATAATGAATATTGATCTATCATTTCCATGTTTAAGACCCCTTTGAGCATTTCCTGTGGAATTGGTCTTGTGGTGAAAAATTCTCTCAGTGTTTGTTTGTTTGAAAAAAAGACTTTATTTCTTCTTCTTTTGTGAAGTTTATTCTGGCAAGACATAACATTCTTAACAGTTTTTTTGTTTTTTCTTTTACTTTCAGCACTTTCAAAATGCAATCTCATTCTCTTTTGGCCTGTAAAGTTTCTGCTGAAAAGTTTGCTGCTAGTCTGATGTAGTTTCCTTTATGGGTGTGTAGATGCTTTTCTCTTACTAACTTTAGAATTATTTTGTTCACTTCTACTTTACACATTCTGAATGTAATATGCTGTGGTGAAATCCTTTTTGCAATCTATTTGCCTATGATTGCTGGGCTTCCTATATCTACATGTCTGATTATCTTTCTAGATGAGGGAAGTTTTCATCAAATGTTTTCTTAAATAGGTTTTCTCAAATAGGTTTTCTCAACTTTTTGATCTCTCCTTTTGTCTTGGAAATACCAATAATTCCTATGTTTGGTAGCTTTACATAGTGTCAGAAATCTCAACGAATTTGTTCATTTTTAAAATATTATTTTTCCCTATTTTTGTCTGAATTATTTCAAAAGACCTCTTCAAATTCTAAGATTCTCTTTTCTGCTTGGTCTAGTCTATTAT
Organism: Theropithecus gelada; assembly: GCF_003255815.1. NCBI lineage: Eukaryota > Metazoa > Chordata > Mammalia > Primates > Cercopithecidae > Theropithecus > Theropithecus gelada. The sequence continues at coordinate 42,473,189 of NC_037681.1, forward strand.
TGAAGCTTTTGAATGTATTTTATATTTTCTAAAATGAGTTTTTAAAGAATTTGTTTTCCTTATATGTAGATATCTCTCTCCTTGGTAAATTTCTTATTCATATGCTGAATTGATTTACTGATTTCTTTGTATTGGTTACTATATTTCTCTTACATCAAATTGAGCATTTTCAAATCAGTATTTTGAATTATTTGTCTGGCATTTTAAGGAATTCTTTTATGATTAGAATCTGTTGCTGGACAACTGTGGTCCTTTGGTGGTGTCACATTTCCCTGCTTTTTCGTATTTCCTGTGCCTTTCTTTTGATATATGTGCATCTGGTGTAGCAGTGACTTGTTCCAATTTTTTGAACTTGCTTTTGTAGGGGAGAATTTTTTCCTGAGGATGTGTATGTCTTATTGGTTCAGTAGGATAATTTGGCTTTGATTTTGGGTACTCATGGTAGTGTGATCTTTATATGACTTCTTTGGCAGCACACAGGGTCAACAGTATGTATGATTTCCATGGTGGCATAGGGCACAGTTATTACTTGAAGTTGTGGTTAAGTTTTGTTGGGGACTGGGACACCACTCGAGCCAGTCTTTGGGCCCCAGTGGTGACAGCAGTGGGGTAAATGTACCTGGTGTCTGTCCCCAGAGAAGCTTATACTGGTTTCAGTGTTAGTGGCTCCTGGAGGGCTGACTCTGGTGCTTCCAGGTGGCTTCCTTAGAAGCTAGTAGTGGGAGCGGTGGGCCATACTGCTTTTATGGGAGAGTTTTCAGGCCTCTGGTCAGCTGGTGTGGTGCAGGTGATGGCAGTAGCAGTAGCAGAGCAACCCACTAGGACCAAAGCAGTACATGGTAGTGCTCCTGATAGCTGTGATGACTGGGCCAGGCTGATCTCCATTCCCACAACCGCCTATAGCAGGGAAGTACATTTAGCCTAAGTGTGCTTAGGAGAGCTTGGTCTCTGCTGTTCTTCCTCCAGCTGTGTGAGGGGTGCAGCCATGTCACCTCAAACTCAGCCCAAGTGTGGGGGCACAGCCAAGCATTAAATACTCAAAATGGTGCCAGATGTGAGCTTGTGACCAGAGAGGGTGAGCCATCCCTCAGGCCATCAGTATAGGGAAGAAGCTGTAGGGAGTGTGGTCTGCTCAAGTCTCAGCCTCACAGCAGCTTATAGCATGGTGGTGGGTAATTGTTCTAGGTATGTACAGGAGAGCCTGGTTTTATTGTTCTTCCTTAGCCAGGTGGACATGAACTCAGCCTGAGGACAAGACGCAGCCAAGCCCTACTCTCTCAAAATGGCTCCTTGGATCAGAAACTGGGGAGAGTGGAACCCCTCCCACACAAGCAGTGTGGGGAGAAAGCTGTGGAGAGTGTGGTCAACTCACATCTCAGTCTCACAGCAGCCCATTGCAGGGCCGTGGGTATTGTCCTAGATGTGTAAGAGAGTTTGGTTCTCTCTTCGTCCTTGGCCAGAAGGCAGCTGCAACCAAGTCAGGCTGAACTCAGCCTTAGGGTAGGGCACAGCCTAGCATTAAACTCCCAAAGTGGTGACTTGGGCCTGGGACTATCGAGGACAGGGTATCTCCCAGGTAAGCAGTGTGGGGAAGAAGCTATGGAGAGTGTAGTCCGCTGACATCTCAGTCTCAACAGCAGCGTACAGCAGGGTGGTAGGGACCCTGCCAGTCGGGCATGGGTTTTCCAGTCTCCTCTCTCCCTCTTTTGAGCCGTGTAGTAGCAGCAGTCGTGTCTGTAGGTCTCCGGTATCTAGGCTCTCAAAATGGTGCCTGGCTGAGGCTGCTCCAGACTTGAATACCTACACGATTTTGTGAGAGTTCCCTTTCTGGAGCAATGTCTCTGTGCAATATTTAGGCAACTGTATGTATCAGGTCCAAGGCTCTAGTAGGTCCAGGGTTTCTCCTATAGCCAAGATCATAAATTCCAAGACCTAGAGGTTTCTCTCTTACTGTATCCCTGTGTCCAGAAGCCTCTCCTGGCTCTCAGTAAGTTCCCTGTGGGGAGAGCTGCCTTGAACCTTCTCCTTACTTCTGGTGTTTCTGTCTCTTCTCTGGTGATTCTTAGCATTCTCTCCTAGACAATCTATTCAAAATTTGAGTATCTACTTACTTTCCTGGATCCTCTCTGTAGAGGAGGCACATACTACCTATGGCTAGTCAGTCATCCTAATTCAAAGAGACGCATATATACATTTGGAGCGAGATGAGATTTGGAAAATCTCATCATCAGCCTTGAAGCCACCTTTGACTGTCAGATAGTGGCCATTTCCCAGCACGTGATTTCCTAGCACAGACTTATAACTTACGGGTGAAGAGAAAGAAGGGGTAATAACCAATGTGAGATTCTTTATATAGAAGTGGAGAAATTAGGAGCAGTAAAAATCCTGGATGTTCTTTGTCAAGCATTATAGTAGTTCCCCTTTATTCTTCGGGGACATGTTCCAAGACACCCAGTGAATAAAACCATGGATAGTACTGAACCCTATATATACTAAGATTAGTCCTCTACATACATACCTATGATGAGGTTTAATTTATTATTAGAGATGGAACTCTTGTGCTTTGGGGCAATTATTAAGTAAAACAAGGGTTACTTGAACACAAGCACTGCAGTACCATGACACTGAATCTGATCACCACAATTGCTACTGACTAACAGGCAAGGCACATAGACAACTTGGAGGTGCTGGATGAAAGAGGATTCGCATCCTAGGAAGGATGGAGCAGCACTGTGTGAGATTTCAACACACTATTCAGGATAGCATGTGATTCAAAACTACTTGATTGTTTATTTCTGGAATTTTCCATTTAATGTATTCAGTCTGCAGTTGACCTCAGCAGAAAACAAAACCATGGACAAGGGGGACTACTGTATTTGACAACAACGCAGAGTCCTTTTATGGATTGACATATAGTAACCTACAGAAAAACTCTTTAAACTTTTCAGTTTTTAAAAATAGACGTTATACAAAACAACAGACAATAGGATGTTTTTTCTTTCTTTTCCAGTCAAATACTTGGCATCAGAAAAAAGCAGAAAAAATATCTTATCTTAAGCATTTTCTATAATTATCTAAAATTATCTAGATTAAACTTGAATATATCTACTGTACCTCATTAAGCACACTGTTCCGCTGCCTGCCCTTTCTATCTGAAAATGTTCTCTCATTTTCAAATTGAATTTCTCCCCCATTAACTTACTGCTTAGGTATATTTTAATGGCTTTCCTTTCAACGTGAGCCCACTTGTTTTGGCCAGGAAATTATCTCATTTCATTGTATAAAGCCCAGTTTCATTTCTAATTTTCAGTAATTGTGTCCATTTCTAGGTGAATAATGTATGCCCAAACAAAAGGTCTCTTAAAACTGGCCTGTCATTTTCAATTCTTTCTCTCCCAGACACTGGTTGTTAATTTTCCTTACAATAATGCATGTCTGTTCTCCCTCTCCAATGTACTGTTATAACTGATACAGTGAAGCATCTGCACCTTGCTGTGTGAGGTCATCTCCTGATAGGAAGCTGACAGCTTCACACAGCAATGGGCAGTGCAGATGTAGTGGCTTTCAGGAACCTATCATCCATTTGCCTTCTGAGTAAAAGCCTAAGGAGAAGCACAATCCTGTCCTCAATTTACCATTAACTAGAAATTCACAGACTGAAAGCTTTGTCATAAAGAAACTGGAAAAAAGTGCATTTTCTTTTTATCCTCAATATATATATTCCCCTACAGATTGTCTCTTATACATGCACACACTGATAGACTACATGTGTATGCATGCTCATTCATACACATATACTATGAAAAATTACATATATTCAAATATGATACATTTCATACACACACACACACACACACACACACACACACAGCCTTTTAAAACTTATCTGGAAGATGATCTGCCAATATCTGTCAATCTTTGATGTGTGTCAATTTGCCAGTGGAGAGGGGGAAATGGTAGATGGCATTCCAAGTAGACAAACAAGCTTATGGAAAGACGTCATGTGCTGAAAGGACCTTGAAATTTTGTAAAACTTGGGAAGGTAAGTACATCTGGAACAGTGCGCGCACGCACACGCACACATACACACACACACACACACACACACACACACAGTGAGATTGTAGCTGTCATTTGGAGTGAAATTGGAAAGAATCTATTTGCCAACCTTGAGACTCTGGACATGATCCAAACACACTGTATGAATCAAGCATCTGAAATTAATCCAGGTGATACAAAAGGCATAAAATCATTTCAAGTAAAACAAAATGTATTAACAATTTCTATAAATACACATAATATTAGTTAAGATGCAGTTACTTATATTTTATTCCTTCATGGTTATAAAACACACAGGAAGATTTTAAAACATGAAACAGAAACCTGTGCAGCAGTAGGAGAGTAGTAAGGTAATTATTATCATTAAACTGAGGAAACTAAGTGAATTTTCAAGCTCACACAATTCCAATGAGTTGATGTCTTCGGACTCGATAGCTTGCATGCTGCTATACCAAACTGGAGAGGGTCACTAAGAATTAGCAAAGAGGAAGGTTAGCCTATGTAAATGAGTCTCAATAGAAGTGCACCCAACTATTCTTAAGTTCCCATTAGAAGACCAGGCACCAGTGTGAAGGATCATAGGAGTGTGAAATATTAATATTACATCCAGATCTAGGAAACTATTTTGACAGAAATTATTGCTTTTGGATTATTTATAACAAAAAAAATGGAAATAATATATGTTACTGAATATGAAAGCTAAAACTTGGGAGGCCGAGGCGGGCTGATCACCTGAGGTTGGGAGTTCGAGACCAGCCTGAACAACATGGAGAAACCCCATCTCTACTAAAAAAAAAATACAAAATTAGCCGGTCATGGTGGCGCATGCCTATAATCCCAGCTGCTCGGGAGGCTAAGGCAGGAGAATCGCTTGAACCCAGGACCTTGACCACTGTGGAGGCTGCAGTGAGTCAAGGTTGTGCCATTTCACTGCAGCCTGGGCAACAAGAGCAAAACTCCATCTTAAGAAAGAAAAAAAAAAAAGAAAAAAGAAGCTAAATAATGTACATTTTATATTTGAATATCATGTGGCCATTAGAAACAGTTTTCAATTAAATGGGAAAAGTGTACTGGATAATGTTAAAAAAACACACAGAGAAAATGAAACAAAAACAAAAACAACAAAAAACTATACACATTATCATATGCAGTATGCTTTCAAACATAACTATTGTTTTCTATTTATCTATCTCTGTATCATCTCTTGATCTCTGGAACTGACTATACTTTCTACCTATTTATCTGATAAAAATAGGATACTGGAGGAAACGCAGCAAGTAAATATTGGGTGTTTTTCTCTTTTTTAATTGTTTTTCTCAGTACATTTTCCAATGTGGCAGAGAAATTTGGTGAGGGAACAGAAACCCCACCAGTTTCTAGGATAGATACTTTTGCCTTCTCCATAAAATGCACATAGTTACTTGGTGGCTTGTATTCAGATGACGAGGGAGAAATGTTGGCACAAAAGACTACCAACACAATAACAAGTCAATAAATACTTGTCCTGTGCCCGTGAGGTTCTTGGCAAGAGAGATGCCCAGTCCTTGTGGAGTATAGTGGAGTCTATAAATGATTAAACAACCAATAACAATGTAGATGTAATAAATGGTATAACAGAGTAATACGAAGTATTACTTTGAAAAGTTTTACAGAGGAAGAGATATTAACACTGAAGTCCTAAAGATGTGTAAGAAATATTCCTTTAGAAAGAAAGATCAAGACATGTGAAGGCTCTGCAAAGAAAGACCCTTGCCATACTGAGGAAGTGAATGGTTTTAATAATGTTTAGTCTATGGGGTACATGTTTTACAGGTATGGAGTGAAAAGATGAGGCTGTAGAAAAAGTCATTGGCAAGTCCTAAAAATATCTAAAAGCAAATAGAGAAACTTGGGTTTCCGCTCCAGGGCAGTGAGACAGTATTGAAAGATTTCAAGATTTCAATGAAGCTAGTTGAGGGGTAGAGGCGATCAGATTAGCAGTTCAGGGTGTTTGTTCTGGCTGTGTTGTAGAGCACTATTTGGTTGTCAACTAGATTACATGGAGGGACATCTGTTGTGGAGGCCATTTCAGTAGTGCCAGAAAGAGATGATGATCTCGGTTAGTGGAGTAAAAACATAAATGAAGAAAAAAATGCAATGATCTATAGAACTTAGATACAATGATGTGCAAGATGAGGACCCAATTATGACTGAATTGTCTTCTTGAGACAACTGGGACGAGATATAAGTGGCAAAAGGTGAAAAAATAAATTTTTTTCCTATAAAAATGTAAAATTATCACTTAAAAATGACCCATCATGGATGGTAGTGTTCACTTGATAAAATTTATAGAGGCAGCAGCCCTGAAATGCTGTAAAGCAGTGTGTGTGCGTGCGTGTGTGTGTGTGTGTGTGTGTGTGTGTGTGTGTGTGTGTGTATCGGGGGGAGATTAATTTAGAAAATGGAGGGAAAAATAAGAAAGACGAAAAACTACGGAAAACTTTAGAGAGTTATAGAAAGCATCCCTTTTATATATTCTCAGAGAAAATGGTGGGGATGGTACTCAGGTCTATGTTCATGCTTATGCTGGGAAAAACATTGTAGGAGATAATATTGGACGTACTTAAAAATGTAATTGTGGTGTAGATGCAATGCATACCTACTTCTAAGTGACATTTGGGTACATCTGTATTTTTCAGGTTTTCTACAATAAGCAGATATCATAAAACCCTTGACATTTACAAGGGATAAATCCCAAGACCTTTGCAAATTTCTAGCTTTGCAAATACAGAAAAGTTTGTATAGTCTCTTGACTTTCTCAAAAATTATATTTCCTTCAAGAAAAATACATTTCCAGTGCATTTCCCTACATGATCAGCAAGTCTCACCACCTCTAACTATAAAATATATGTGTAATCCATCTGACCTTATCATCTACACTACTACTACTATAGTCTAAACCAGCAGTTTCCAACCTGTTTGGCACTAGTGATCGGTTCCCTAGTTTCCATGGACATTGAGGATTGACGGGCAGGGGGATTATGGTTTTGGGATGAAACCATTCCACCTCAGATAAGGCATGAGTCAGATGCTCAGGAGGAGTACACAACCTAGATCCCTTGCTTGCACTGTTCACAATAGGGTTCAGCCTCCTATGAGAAGCTAATCCTGCAGCTGATCTGACAGGAAGTGGAGCTCACGTGGTAATGCTCACTGGTATTGGTCCATGGTCTGGGGATTAGGGATCCTGATCTAGGTAACATTATCCTTTTCTTAGCCCAGAATATGTGTAATATGTATATCATATGTCACTCTAGTTATTAATCTTGTTCAATGTCTTTATACCACTTATAGAAAAAGAAATTTACATTCATTGTCATGACTTGAAACACTCTATATTCTAAACATCTAAATGTAGAACTTCTCCTGAGCTACCCCTTTGCATGTTTAATACATTGAGCCAGACTTGCATGTGGGAGCACAAATTAACTATCATTAGCACATTACCTCACTGAGAAAAAGACAAAATCATCCATAAAAATATTTCATTATTTTTTTTTTCTTTTTTTAAATTTTACTTTAAGTTCTGGGGTGCATGTGCAGAACAGGCAGGTTTGTTACATAGGTATACATGTGCCATGGTGATTTGCTGCACCTATCAACCCACCATCTAGGTTTTAAGTCCTGCATGCATTAGATATTTGTCCTAATGCTCTTACTTCCCCTTGCCCCCGACCCCCCAACAGGCCCCAGTGTGTGATGTTCCCTTCCCTGTGTCCGTGTGCTCTCGTTCAACTCTCACTTATGAGTGAGAACATGTGGTGTTTCATTACCTGTTCCTGTGTTAGTTTGCTGAGAATACGACCGGAAATATCATTTATTTTTTATTGAGAAATAAAAATTGTATATACTTATCATGTACAACATGGTATTTTGAAATACGTATACATTGTGGAATGGCTAAATTGAGCTAATTGACATATGTGTTACTTCATATACTTATATTTTTTTTTGTGATGAGAACACAGATCTACTCTCTTAGCTCTTTTCAAGAATGAAATACACTTTTATAAACTGTAGTTACCATGTTGTGCATAGATCTCTGGAACTACATATTCCTCCTACATTTTTTTTAATCTTTGATGAACATTTCCCTCAACCTCCGCCCTCTGTCACCCTCTGGTAACCACCACTCTACTCGCTGCTTTTATGAATTCCACTTTTTTAGGTTCCACTTGTATATGAGATCATGTGATATTTGTCTCTCTGTGTCTGACTTATTTTACTTAACATAATATCCTCAAGTCCATCTGTATTGTCACAAATGACAGGGTTGCCTTCATTTTTGAGGCTGAATAGTATTCCACTATGTATGTACTACTGCATTTTCTTTATTCATTCATCCATTGATGGGTACTTAGGTTGATTCCATATTTTGGTTATTGTAAATAATGCTGCAATGAACATGGGAGTGCAGGTATCTCTTTGACATATTGATTACATTTCTTTTGGATATGTACCTAGCAGTGGGATTGCTGGGTCATATGGCAGTAATATTTTTAATTTTTTTGAGGAGCCTCCATACTCTTTCTCATGATGGTTGTACTAATTTACATTCCCGCCAACAATGGGAATGCAAGGATGCCCTTTTCAACACAGCCTCACCAATAGGCCTTCCAACAAGTATGAAGTGATATCTTATTGTGGTTTTGATTTGCATTTCTCTGATGACTGGTGATGATTAATTTTTTTTTTATATATCTGTTGGCAATTTGTATATCTTCTTTTGAAAAATCTGTTATGGTTCTTTGTTCATTTTGTAATCGAGTTAATTGTTTTCTTACAATTGAGTTGCTTGAGTTCCTTATATATTTTGGATACTAACTCATCAGCTATATGGTTCGCATTTTTTTTCATGCCATTTATTGTCTCTTTATTCTGTTTATCATTTATTTTGTTGTTTGGAAACTTTTTAGTTTGACATAATCTCATTTATCTATTTTTGCTTTTGTTGCTTCTGCTTTTGAGGTGATATCTAAAAAATCATTGCCCAGGCCACTACCATGGATATTTTCTGTTTTCTTCTAGAAGTTGTATAGTTTAAGGTCTTACACTTAATTCTTTAATCTATTTTCTGTTGATTTCTGCACATGGTAAAGGATAAAGGCCTAATTTAATTTTTCCACAGATGGATAACCAGTTTTCCCAATGCCATTTATTAAACAGACTGTCCTTTCTCCATTGTGTGATCTTAACATTTTTAATTAATAGACTATACATTTGTGAATTTATTGCTGGGCTCTCTGTTTTGTCCCATTGATCTATGTTTCTGTTTTCATGCCAGTACCATGCTGTTTTGATTACTATAGCTTTGTAATATATTTGGAAGCAGGTGGTGTGATGCTTCCAGCTTTATTCTTTTTGCTCAAGATTTCTTTGAGTGTGTGGGGTCTGTTGTGGTTCCATACTAATTTTAAGATTTTTTTCTATTTCTGTGAAAAATACCATTGGGATTTTAATAGGGCTTGCATTAAATCTGTCAATGTCTTTGGGTAGTAATGGACATTTTAACAGGATTAGTTATGCCAGTTCATGATAATGAGATATTTTCCATTTATTTGTGTCTTCTTCAGTTTCTTTAATCAATATCTTATAGTTTTCAGTGTGAAGGTCTTTCACTTCTTTGGTTAAATTAATTCCTAAGGACAGTCATCCCTTGGTATACATAGGTGATTGGTTTCCTTAGCTTTAACTCTAACCCTAAACCTAATCTTAACTAAGACTTCCCATTAATACACAAATCTGTAGATGCTCAAGTCCCTGTGTATTAGTCTGTTCTCAGTCTGCTGAAAAATTTACCTGAGACTGGGAAATTTACAAAGGAAAGAAGTTTAATTGACTCACAGTTCCACATGGCTGGGGAAGTCTCACAATCATGGTGGAAGGTGAATGAGGCGCAAAGTCACATCTTACACAGCCGCAGGCAAAAGAGCTTGTTTAGGGTCATTTACCTTCATAAAACTATCAGATCTCATGAGACTTACCCACTCCCACAAGAACAGTATGGGGGAAACCAACCCCCTGATTCCATTATCTCCACCTGGCCCCACCCTTGAACATGGGAATTATTACAATTCAAAGTGAGATTTGGGTGGGAACACAGCCAAACCGTATCACCCTGGTACAAAATTGCCTAGTTGAGAATCCACAGACCCTTCGAAGGAATCGAATTTCTGCTGCAGATTCCACAGGAGGGCCAAGAAACTGTGAATCAGCTTGCTTTCTCACCTGGGAGGCAAATAGCCTGGGGCAAGTTATCAGCCCTGCTCACTGGCTACCTGGAAACAAACACAGTGCTGTTAGAGGAGCACAGTGGGAGTGAGACTAGTCTTTGGGGCTGTGGGCTCTGTGGGAACTGGGTGAGGCCTGTGGCTGCCAGCTCTCCCCCACTTCCCTGGTGACCTGTGCAATGCAGCAGGGGCAGACATAATCCCCTTAGGAACATAACTCCATTGGCCTGGGAACCACACCTAAGATATGAAATACGTGGCAACACAATATTAGTGCAGGACTTCAATACTCCACTGACAGCACTAGACAGGTCATTAAGCAGAAAGTCAATGAAGAAACAATTGACTTAAACTATGCCCTAGAACAAATGGACTTAAAGGATATTTACACAATATTTGACCCAACAACTACAGAATATATATTCTACTCATCAGCACATGGAATATTCTCCAAGATAGACCATATGCTAGATAACAAAACAAGTCTCAATCAAGTCTCAGGCTGGGGGCTTCACTAGCCAAGGAGGTCCCCAATTGGCGAAGTGTCCGAGAAAAAGTCTGCATCAAAATCAAGATGGAAATTAAAATCCTGCATCAAAATCAAGACGGAAATTAAAAAATTATTTGAACTGAATGATAATAGTGACACAACCTATCAAAACTTCTGGGATACAGCAAATGCAGTGCTAAAAGGAAAGCTCATAACATTAAATGCCTGCATCAAAAAGTCTGAAAGAGCACAAATAGACAATCTAAGGTCACACATGAAGGAACTAGAGAAACAGGAAGACACCATGCCCACACCGAGCAGAAGAAAATAAATAACCAAATCAGAACAGAACTAAATTAAATTGAATCAAAAATAAATACAAAAGATACAAAAGATAAGTGAAACAAACAGCTGGTTATTTGAAAAGATAAATAAAATTGATAGACCATTAGTGAGATTAACCAGGAAAAAAAGAGAAAAGATCCAAATGAGCTCAATTCAAAACAAAATGGGAGATATTACAACTGATATAATAGAAATACAAAAGATCATTCAAGGCTACCTTGAACACCTTTATGCACATAAACCAGAAAACCTAAATGAAATGGTAAATTCCTAGAAATATACAACCCTTCTAAATTAAGTGAGGAAGAAATAGAAACTGAACAAACCAATAACAAGCAGCAAGAATAAAACTGCAATTTTAAGTTACCAAGAATAAAAGGTCAGGACCAGATGGATTCACTGCTGAATTCTGTGAAACATTCAAAGAAGAATTGGTACCAATCCTATTGACACTATTGCAAAAGACAGAGAAAGGGAATTTTCCCTAAATCATTCTGTGAAGCCAGTATCACCCTATTACCAAAACCAGGAAAGAAAAAATAATAATAATAAAGAAAAAAAAAAAAAGAAAACTACAGACCAATATCCCTGATTAACACAGATGCAAATATCCTCAACAAAATACCAGCAAACCAAACCTAACAGCATATCAAAAAGATAATCCACCATGATCAAGTGGGTTTCATAACAGGGATGTAGGGATAGTTTAACAAGTCAATAAATGTGATATGCCACATAAACAAGAATCACATGATCATCTCAATAGACACAGAAAAAGCATCTGACAAAACCCAGCATCACTTTATGATTAAAACCCTCAGCAAAATGGTATACAGGGGACATACCTTAAGGTAATGAAAGCTATCTATAACAAACCCACAGCCAACACTATACTGAATGGGAAAAGTTGAAAGCATTCCCCCTGAGAACTGGAACAAGACAAGGATGCCCACTTTCACCATTCTATTCAACATACTGGAAGTCCTAGCCACAGCAATCAGATGAGAGAGAAATAATGGGCATCCAAATCGGTAAAGAGGAAGCCCAAACTCTGTTTGTTGATCATATGATCATATACCTAGAAGCCCCAAAAGACTCATCCAAAAAGCTCCTAGAACTTGTCAACGAATTCAGCAAAATTTCAGGGTACAAAACTAATGTACACAAATCAGTAGCTCTACTATACACTAACAGTACCCAAGCTGAGAATCAAATCAAGAACTCAACCCCTTTTATAATAACTGCAAAAAATAAAATAAAAAAATACTTAGGAATATACCTAACCAAGGAGGTGAAAAACCTCTACAAGGAAAACTATAATACAAAATACTGCTGAAAGAAACCATAGATGACACAAACAAATGGAAACACATCCCATGCTTATGGATGGGTAGAATCAATATTGTAAAAATGACCATACTGCCAAAAGCAATCTACAAATTCAATGCAATTCCCATCAAAATACCACCATCATTCTTCACCAAACTAGACAAAACAATCCTAAAATTCAGACGGAATCCCCCAAAAAAGAGCCTGTGTAGCCAAAGCAAGATTAAGCAAAAAGAACAAATCCAGAGGCATCACACTACCTGACTTCAAGCTATATTATAAGGCCACAGTCACCTAAACAGCATGGTACCAGTATAAAAATAGGTATATAGACCAATGGGACAGGATAGAGAACCCAGAAATAAAGCCAAATACTTACAGCCAACTGATCTTCGACAAAGCAACAAAAACATAAAGTAGGTGTGATGGTTAATATGGTGTGCCAACCTGATTGGATTGAAGAACACAAAGTGTTGTTCCTGGATGTGTCTGTGAGGGTGTTGCCAAAGTTTAACATTTGAATCACTGGAACTGGGAGATGCAGACCTACCCTCAATCTGGGTGGGTACCATCTTATCAGCTGCCAGTGTGGCTAGAATAAAGCAGGCAAGGGAAGATGAAAGAGCAGACTTGCTGAGTCTTCCTGCCTTCATCTTTCTCCTGTGTTAGATGCTTCCTGCCCTTGAACATCAGACTCCAAGTTCTTCAGCTTTTGCACTCTTTGACTTATAACAGTGGTTTAATAGGGGCTCTTGGGCCTTTGGCCATGCACTGAAGGCTGCACTGTCAGCTTCCCTACTTTTGAGGTTCTGGGACTCAGCCTGATCTACCACTGGCTTCCTTGCTCCTCAACTTGCAGATGGCCTACCGTGAGTCTTTACCTTGTAATAATGCGAGCCAATTCTCCTTAATAAACTCCCTTTCATATATACATATATTCTATTAGCTCTGTCCCTCTAGAGAACCCTGGCTAATACAGTGGGGAAAGGACACCCTATTCAACAAATGGTGCTGGGATAATTGGCAACCCACAGGTGGAAGAATGAAATCAGATCCTTGTCTCTCACCTTATACAAAAATCAACTCAAGATGGATGAAGGACTTAAATTTAAAATCTGAAACCATAAAAATTCTATGAGATAACATTGGAAAAACCATTCCAGACATGGGCTTAGGCAAAGACTTCATGACAAAAAACCCAAAAGCAAATGCAACAAAAACAAAGATAAATAGATGATTCAACGAAAAAGCTTCTTCACAGCAAAAGAAATAATTAGTAGAGCAAAGAGACAATCCACACAGTGGGAGAAAATCCTCCCAATCTATACTTCCAACAAAAGACTAATATTCAGAATCTTCAAGGAACTCAAATCAGCAAGAAAAAAATATACAATTCCATCAAAAACTGGGTTAAGGACATGAGTAGACAATTCTCAAAAGAAGATACACGAATGACCAACAAACATATGAAAAAATGCTCAACATCAGTAATTATTACGGAAATGCAAATCAAAACCAAAATGCAATACCACCTTACTCCTGCAAGAATGGCCATGATCAAAAATCAAAAAGTGATAGATATTGGTATGTATGTGGTGAAAAGGGAGCACTTTGACACTGTTAGTGGAAATGTAAAGTAGTAAAACCACTATGCAAAAGAGTGTAGAGATTCCTTAAAGAACTAAAAGTAGATCTATCATTTGATCCAGAAATCCTACTCTTGGGTATCCGCCCAGAGTAATAGAAGTCAGTATACGAAAAAGATACCTGCACGCGCATGCTTATAGCTGCACAATTCAGCAACTGCAAAAATAATGGAACCAGCCCAAATGTCCATCAATCAACGAGTGGAAAAAGAATATGTGGTACATACATATATAATGGAATACTACTCAGCCATAAAAAGAAACAAAATAATGGCAGCAACCTGGATGGAATTGGAGACAATTATTCTAAGTGAAGTAACTCAGGAGTGGAAAGCCAAACATCAATGTTCTCACTCATAAATGGGAGCTAAGTTAAGCAAAGACGTAAGAATGATTCAATGGACGTCGGAGAATCAGAGAAAAGGATGGGAGAGGGGTGAGGGATAAAAGACTACCCACTGGGTACAGTGTGCACTGCTCAGGTGATGGATGCACCAGAATCTTAGAAATCATCATTAAATAACTTATTCATGTACAAAAAAATAAGAAAAATATTGCATAGTGTTTGCATATTACCTATGCACATTCTTCCACATATTTTAAATCATCTCTACTTATAAAACATAATATAATATAAATGGTATATAAATAGTTACTATTATGTATTGCCTATGAAATCATGACCAAAATATTTCTGTTCAGCTGGGCGTGGTGGCTCATGGCTATAATCCCAGCACTTTGGGAGGCTGAGGCAGGCGGATCACGAGGTCAGGAGATTGAGACCATCCTGGCTAACACAATGAAACCCCGTCTCTACTAAAAATACAAAAGATTAGCCAGGCGTGGTGGCAGGTGCCTGTAGTCCCAGCTTCTTGGGAGGCTGAGACAGAAGAATGGCATGAACTCGGGAGGTGGACCTTGCAGTGAGCCAAGATCACGCTATTGCATTCCAGCGTGGGCAACAGAGCGAGACTCCATCGCCAAAAAAAAATTGTACATTATCAGAACAGAAAATTTTTTTTCTAAGTAAGTATTTTTGATTCGGGTTTGAATCTGTGCACATGGAACCCGCAGATATAGAGGACCAACAATATTTTGTTTTTTTGTAGCTGTCCAAATGATACTGTTTTCTTGATTTTCTTCGGGGGGGGGGGTAGTCCCTTGTTAATGCATAGAAACCCAACTGATTTTTAAATTTATTTATTATTATTATACTTTAAGTTGTAGGGTACATGTGCATAATGTGCAGGTTTGTTACATATGTATATTTGTGCCATGTTGCTGTGCTGCACCCATCAACTCGTCTTGTTGATTTTTTTGTCCTGCAACTTTACTGAATTAGTTCAAACTTTTTTTGAAAGAGACTTTATGGTTTACTATATATAAGTTTATGCCACCTGAGGACAGGGACAATTGAACTTCTTCATTTCTGATTTGAAAGCCTTTTATTTCTTTCTCTTGACAAAATACTTTGGCTAGAAATTCCAGTGCTATGCTGAATAGAAGTGATGAGAATTGACATCCTTGTCTTATTTCTGATGTCAGAGGAAGAACTTTCAACTTTTCATTATTGAGTATGACGTTAGCTGTGAACTTGTTATGTATAGCCTTTATCATGTTGAGATATATTCTTTCCATATCTAGTTTGTTCAGTTTTTATTATGGAAGGATGAATTTTGTCAAATTATTTTTCTGCATCTATTGAGATGACCATATGGTTTTTGTATTTCAGCCTGTTAATGTGGTGTATCACATTTATGGATTAGAATATGTTGAACCATCTTTGCATTCATGATATAAATCCCACCTGATTATGGTGTGTGATCTTTTCATGTGCTGTTTAATTTGGCTTGCTAGTAATTTGTAGAAGACTTTTGTTTCTATGTTCATCAGGTATATTGGCCGGTAATTTTCTTTTGTGGTAGAGTCATTGCCTGGCTTTTCTGTCAGTGTAATGCTGGTTTGGTAAAATTAGACTCTGGGTCTAGAAAAGTCTCATTGGCATCGCTCCTCCATGCAGCCTGTAGCACTTGAGACTTGGCCATCTCAACAGGACTCCTTCATAATAGTTGCAGAGATAACGAGATAAAAAATTCTCTGGGTCTTCTCACTGCCTCCACTTGAAATGGTGCATTTTATTAGCCAGAACTAGCCACTTGGTCTTTTATCTAGTTGTAAGAATGTCGGGAAGTACAGTTTCTTTTTTTCTTTTTCTTTGTTGTTTTTTTTTTTTTTTTTTTTTGAGCTGGAGTCACACTCTGTCACCCAGGCTGGAGTAAAGTGGCACCATCTCGGCTCACTGCAACCTCTGCCTCCCAGGTTCAAGCAATTCTCCTCCCTCGTCCTCCTGAGTAGCTGGGATCACAGGCGTGCACCACCACCCTCACCTAATTTTTTCTGTAGAATCCCAGGTTTCACCATGTTGACCAGGCTGTTCTCAAACTCCTGGCCTCATGAGCTCTGCCTGCCTTGGCTTCCCAAACTGCTGGATCACAGGCGTTAGCCACCACACCCAGCCGGGAAGTACATCTTCTATAAACTAAGGAATGAGAGGAAAATTGGATACTATGAGCACTGGTAAAGTTTGCTAATTTGTTCTTCCAGTTCTAATATGTTAAGTTTAATTTTTTTTTTTTGCAAAGCACACATCCGCCTGCCAAGGAAGATCACCCAAATCTGATCCTATAACAGCTCTAAAGTTTAGGTGTTGTGTGACAGTCTCTCTATCAGGTCTGGATGTGGCTCCTCTTGAACTGGAACCTATCAACTCTAAAGACAACCATTTGCCCCCACTCACATATGTAGGGTATAATAGTAAAATAAAGCTAGGATAATTACAACAAACATCCTGATTTTGAACAGAGAAGAATAAATAGAGGTCATTGGTCTTTGGAAATTTTTAAATCCCACCGGGCAGATGTTATGTGAGCAGCCTCACCTGAGGGTAGGGAATATTCTTTAATGGGGCCCTTATTCTGCTCTCTGGGAGGAAGTTCGCTTTTGCATTGTCCTCAGAAACCTCCTCATTCTATCTTCAGAGAGTTGTTTCTCTCTTTTTTTTTTTCCCCTCTTACAGTATTCTCTTTGCTCATATTTGAAGTGTTTGGGGAATACGTCCTTCTTGGGGCTATAACAGTTTCTCAACCCACTACCTGCCCGTAGAAGCATGGAAGCCCAAAAATAATTTTGACAGTAAATGTTAACATTTATTGGATGCTTTCTATGTGGCAGAAATTATACTAAGCAATTACATGCATTTAATCTTCACAATGGCCTTTTGAAATGGCATTATAATTATTCCCATTTAAATAGCCCAATGTTCCATAGCTAGTCCATAATGGAACTTGGATCCAAATTCTGCTCTGTCTGATACCAATCTGCAAAGTTTCCTGCATAGTCCTTTATAGTCTTCAGTTAAAGGGATTGTTTCAGGAATTGTTGGAAGTGGTTCCTGGAGCGGGTGAACATAATCAATATTTTCGACAAATGCAAAGATCATTTGTTAGTCTCAAAGAATCACAGGCTTTTTCAGTGTGTTCTCCAAGTTTCTGTAGCAATACAGTGTTATTTAAAAACAATAACAACAAAAAACACTGTAGGACTTTTATATGCTTGAATCAATTCAGATCCATATACTAGGAACCATACCTGCAGTTGCTTCAAAGATATTTTTTACATGTTCTCAGGTCCAGTATGTTTCTTTGATTTTTTTATTTTTTTATTCTCTTACATTTATTTATCAATTTACTGAGTCTATTTTGAATTGTAGATGAAAAACATACTCTAAATCTTATATTTACCTCAAGGTATTTTAAGAGATAATATTAATTTATTGGGCATTGATACTTAATCTGATTTTTTGTTTTAAGATACTTAAGTCTTTTCAGAAGTTTTAACAAAAGGTGGAATGTTCCTTAATTTAATCGTTGTTTCACGGCTGAGTTTTCACAGGTTTGTTGACTTTCGAAGTCCTTAATATATTAATCACTTATAGTTTATAATTCAAAAGCAGTTACATTCACTATTGTTGCAAGACCTGGAATGCTTGTTAACTCTGTTCCATGGCCAATTCTTTGCTGAGCTCATCACTTTCTCAAAATGCCCTACAAAATGTGGTCAATTCCATTCAAAACACAACCCTAAAATTTGTTTTCCAAACTTTTTTTCCAGACTCCCAGATCTGGAGGAGAAGTTCATTATCTATAGATCTAATTATCAAATTAGCCTAGACAAGCATTTTGCCATTCTGTCACATATGACAAAATTTCTGCAAATCACCATACTTTAGACCTCCATAACAGCAATGACAAATATTTCAGGTTTTTATTGTGATAGGTCTTACTTCCAATATTAATTTTCTGTATAGTTTAGGGGAGTATCTCAATAGTCCCAAAGATCACCCTAGGTCTGTTGACTCTCTAAAAGGACTCACAGAACTTGGGATTCACTTATGGTTAGAGTTTACTGTAGTCAAATTTACAAAGTAAAATCAGCAAATGAAGCATCAGGCAAAGCCTGGAGAAAACCAGAAGTAAGTTTTAAGAGATTTCTCCCACAATAGTCACACTTAATTCTTCCTACTATAAACTATAGCAGCATAAGTACAGTGAGAAGCTTGCTTGAGCCTAAGTCTGGGGTTTTTATAAGAGGCCGATCACATAAGCACTAGATGCCTTCTCAACTAATTGCAGTTACTCCAATTTCAGACCTCACCACATCTCCTTTTCTTTTGGAGGTCTGAAATCGGAGTAACTGCAATTACATCATTTATACAAACTATCTAGACAAACTGATATAGCTTCCTTCAAGGCTCCAGGCATGCAAATCAGTCTTATCAGTTTGAACATTCCAAGCACCCAATTCTCAGGAGCCCACCAAGGGCCAGTCAAAAAAACTAGTCCCTTATGGGAATGTGCAAGTTTTATGCAACTCAGATCTGATCAATTAACTCTTTCCTGCACATGCCTGCTACACTGTAACAAACAGCTTCATAGTAATATTGACTTATTACAACAAAATCTCCCTCCTCATTTATGTAAGGTTTACTGCAAATCTGGGACACTGTCCAGGGCACACGATCTCTACTCAATAACTCAATGCCACTTTGATCCTTTGGTTCTGGCCTTATTGGCACAGAACTTGCTGGTCATAGTTGTTACCAAGGAAGAACAAACGGTACAATCCTGCGGGACTCTTGATTGTGTCAACCAAAAACACATATTATTTTTATTTACATTTCATTGGTTATCACATGGCCCCACTTAATTATTAAGGGGTGAGGATTTTAGACTTGTGTACGTGCAAGAAGGAACAAAGATCTAGCTATTAGTGAGTACTACTAGTGTTTATCATATTTACAAATTATCTACATTGTGGTTGTTATGCTTTGAATGGCATAGAATACAATAGTTTATAATTAGCAAAATGTAACTTAAAAGATATTTAGAAGTATAAGCGGCAAACCAAGAGAGCAAATGATAACAAAAGGAATCTCTTTAAATAGAAAAGATTTGTTATTATTTTTACTAATCACAGCATCAAATCTTCTGAAAACGAATAGCATACTTTCCTCTAAGTAGAGATGTATCACATAGGAATAAAAACACCAAACATTTCGATGTCCCTGGGAGCCTTTGGAGAAATTCCATACAATCTTCTAAGGGAAAAGGGAATTTTTCCACAGTCTGCTGGTGGAAACCCACCAATGGGCTGGGGTGATACTTCTACCAGTTTTGAACAGTATAGATAGCTATTCAATGCTTTCCATGATCCTGGCACTTTGGTAAGAAATGTACATATATTAGTCTTTTTTATTCCTTATAAGAATCTTTTGAAATATTCATTCTATCACCCCATTTTGGAGATACAGACTAGGTAAATTAACTAGGTCACCAGCTAGGAAGAATCACAGTAAGAATGTGAATCCAGGTTTATCTTGCTCTGAAGCACGTGCTCATAAGTACCAATTCTTGCTCAAAGGAAAATGACCACAGATACTTGGATACTTGAATGAGGCTGTGTTCACTGAGCATGGATAAACAAAGCAATTGAGACGATCATTCACTCCATTTTTTCTGTTTTTTATTTTTCCAGCCATTGTCATAAAAGTGATAAAGATGTATCTGGATATAAGCAAAGCCTATTTGTAATACTATAATTTCTCCTATTTTTATGCTGAGCTATTATCGAGCTTATCTCTATCTGTAGAGAACTGTGGTCCAAGTTAGGGCAGGGGACAGAAGGATGTAGGAGGCACAGGCAGGCAGGGGTGTAGAAGGGCAGTAGGCACAGTAGGGCAGGGGACAGAGAAGGGCAGGTGGAATGGGGGTTAGGAGCATGGGAAGGAAGGGCACACAGGGTAGGGGCCATGGCAGGATGGGCGTATTCGTCTGTTCTCACAGTGTTATAATGGCATAATTGGCTGGGTGTGGTGGCTCACGCCTGTAATCCCAGCACTTTGGGAGGCCGAGGTGGGTGGATCACTTGATGTCAGGAGTTCGAGACCAGCCTAGCCAACACAGTGAAACCCCGTCTCTACTAAAAATACAAAAATTAGCCAGGCATGGTGGCATACACCTGTAATCACAGCTATTTGGAAGGCTGAGGCCTGAGAATCCCTTAAGCCTGGGAGGCAGAGGTTGCAGTGATCCGAGATTGTAACACTGCACTCCAGCCTAGGGAATAGAGGGAATAGAGTGAGACTCTGTCTAAAAAAAAAAAAAAAAAAAAAAAGGGGAGAAAAATCTCAAGACTAGGTAATTTATAAAGGAAAGGGTTTTAATTGCCTCACAGTTCTGTAGGGCTAAGGAGGGCCCAGGAAACTTACAATCATGGCACAAGGGAGGGAAACAGGTCCTTCTTCACATGGCAGTAGCAGCAAGAAGTGCTAAACAAAAGGGGGAAAATCCCTCTATAAAACCATCAGCTCTTGTGAGAACTCACTATCATGAGAACAGCACCATGGGGATAACTGCCCCATGATTCAATTGCCTCCCACCCGTCCCTGCCATGACACGTGGTTATTATGGGAACTACAATTCAAGATGAGATTTGGGTGGGGACACAGCAAAACTCTATCAATGGAGGAGCAAGATAATCAGGACAGGCAAAGAAATAGACAAGGTTAGTGTCCTGAAAGGTCTTATTATTTAAAGAAATAAAATAGATACATAAAACCTATTGCCAGTATCTCAAGCCTATATATTTTCTCGTAGAAGTCCAATTGATGATCAGAATAGGATGCCACCCAAAGAAGGCCACTATAGTCTGCTTCTCAGAACATGTTGGAAAATGAGCCAATTAGGAAAGAAAATAAACAGGACAAAGAAAGATTAATATAGTAAAGCAGGTAGAACACGGAGTTCCAAATCAGATTTGAAGCCAAGTTCTTCTTCTCAGTAGTTATGCGACTGTGTGACTTTGGTTACTCTGTTCCATTGTTTTTAGCCACAATAGATTCCTGTGCAGTCAGAATGGTAACTGTTCCTTTGGTTTGATATGAGGATTTAATGAAAAATAATGCATATAAAATACCTAGCATCTGTCTTGGCATAATGTAGGCTTCAGCATCTGTTTGTTCTTCCTCATCCTTTCTTCAAGACTGGAACTATCATTGTTCTTCTGCCAATCAATTTTTAATTAAAACATATTTACTGAATTCCTACTCTCCTGGTTGTTTGGGATTGAGTAATGAACAAACCATATTTCAGGAGCTCATATTCTAATATGAATAATTATATATGCTGATGTCAGATGTAGGTAAGACTTATGAGACTGTTAAAAGTACCATAAAAAAATGATAGGAGAGTATAGCCAGGGAAATTTCACAGATAAGGTGACATATGAGTGAAGGGAATTGGAGAAAAAAACTTCCAGCAACAATAACATGTAAAAGCACATTGATTAGACGGATGAGCTTCAAGTTTTTGTGGGATGAACTAGTGGCCAGAGCTATGTAAACAACAGGGAAATAATAGGATAAAGGCTGGTAAGAACATGACGGCACAGATTATAAAGGTCATGTTATCAGTGAACGGTCTGGGTTAGTCTCAAGCCTCAGTGAACGGTCTGGGTTAGTCTCAAGCCTCCTCCTCCATGCCAAAGAGCTAAGGAGAAGAAGTCTGTGGGTAGATGCTGAGGACTCTGAGGGCCCTTCTTAGGAATTTAAACAGTCTCATATCACTTCACAAACCAGATACACTCTTCCCAAGCATCTCAGTACCCTTTTTCTTGCTTGACCAAATGTGATCATTAGCAGATTCACATTTTTTTTCAACCAATTTCTTCCAGGTCATTGATCCAAGTAGTCTGGTCCAGCCATGCTGAATTGTCATTCCAATGAATAAACTCCCTTTCATTGCCTCTCTGACTGTCCCTTGTGCAATTTCCCTGGATGTTTCTTCCATTTGGTTCCTAGTCATGCCTCTGTTACTGTTTTCATTATTTTAAAAATGGAGAGGATGTGTTTCTGCTGAGGTTGCCCAATCTAGTTTTCACTCTATTGGACTCCAAAGTGTGCTGTCTGGATTCAGGCAGATGGATGAGGCAGAAAAGCCACTGATTTGATTTTCACTTTAAATTTTCAGATTTTTTACTGCTTGCCTGGCTTTGTTTTCTGTTCTAACAGAGCATCTAAATATATGTTGTTGTTTTCTCTCTCTCTCTCTCGGTAATCCTTTTTATTGCTTTTACCTGTAACATTTGTCTTTGACGGCTTCTGGATATGTGTAGAGGATCAAAGATGTTCTGTTGCGTGCTTAGTTATCATGTCTGGGCATTAACTTAGTTGTTTTCCTTTTGTATTGTGATTTTTTGGCTTATTTTTCAGCTCTTTCTTAGAAATTTCTTTACAGTGTCACAGTATTTTTTTTTTTTAAATAAACTTATTGGCCTCCAGAACTTTTAATGTGTCAGATGGTATCCTATTGTTGGTATTTGGAAAGAGAAACACAACCTCAGAGAAGCTCAACATTCCTGCCTGGGTTCTGTGCTTTACTCTTTTCAAATACCTAACAATCAATTAGTCGGTAAACACTCCCTAAAGTAGGTCTCCACCCAAGCCAAAAGACAGTTAATCATCCAACTGTCAGTGTGCACTAAATCTAAGATTCTTACTCAAATAAGTGTCTTCAGTAAATTTAACATTGCTTCTTAACTGTGGTTGCTCCCTTACTTCCCAGAAATCACAACCACCACATTGATTTGCAATTACGTTTTACGTCTACAGTAGGGGCAGGATGCACACAAATTGCAGGATTATGAAATGTCATCTTCCTGGCTAGATGTCTGAAATACCTGTATTTGTTTAATGTCATCCTTTATAATTTACTTTGTGTTAATTTTTTTAGGACAGTTAGCTTTTGTTATTAGAGGAGTGAACTGAACCTCAGTCATACACACTTTTTTTGTAACAATATGTGTAGTATTGGTTTGGCTAAGTTATTTGAGATTTTTATGCTTTAATATACTTTGCAATGACATTAAAGTTGGCATCTACAGACAAGCACCACTTCTTATGTGTTTCCTTCCATTGTGACCCCAGATTTCAAATATTTAAACATTTTAATAAAATATGTCATTATTCTGTAAGTAGTTCTAAAATTTGCTGGTTGAAGAGTAATAATGAGACAATTATAGACATTATATATTGGCTTCATCTTTCATTTTGTTTAAATGCATATATTTTGATCAGTATACAAATGGTATAACCACAGTATAAAATTATGGGAAACTAAGAAAAATGAAACCATAGTATCTTAGATTAATCATAATATCTTAATCGAAACAGTGGTTGCTCTCCAGAACATATAGGTTTAGTTCCTAGAAACTTATGATACTTCCTACATGGCCAGCATTTGCTAGCTTGCTAGGTCCTGAGAATAATGAGAAGAAATAGAACAATAGCCTCTGAGCTCACAAGGAGTTCCAGAGTAGGCAGAAACCTAGGAAAAGACCATTTTAAAATAACTTGCCACACTTTAGTATTGCAGGATATCTAGGGGGACTTACACATGTCCATGGAAAAGAGGCAAAAGGAAATTCTCAGGAAAGGTAAATCCTGTACTTTATCTTAAAGGATAAGTTGGGTTGAACAAAGACAAGGAGGATGTCATCCCAGCGAAAAACATCGCATAAATGAAGGTATATGCCAGAACTTCATTTGAGGCACTATTTGTAATTCACTGTGGCAAGAATATAACTAAAGTGGTGAGATAAGTAAGAAATTAAATTTTTGGTTAATTGTATTCTAGTATGTGCATCATTATTTGATCGTAGTTTTAATCAAGGGATATCTAGATAGAGAGCTTTATTGATTTTTATAAACACATATATATGCACACATGAATGTATATTTCTATATTAAATTTAATATTATGTCATATGGTTACATTTTATTTAACAATTATTTCTAAATTATTCCTATGGCTACTTCTTAAATTAATATTAATCATATATTTTTTTTATTTTTTTCTGTAGCTTTGTCTTAGTCCCTTTTCTTTTGTTTATAACAGAATACCTGAAACTGGGTAATTTACAAAGAAAATGAATGCATTTTTTACAATTACGGAGGCCGAGTAGTCCATCATGAAGGGGATGCCTCTAGTAAGAGCCTTCTTGCCAGTGGGGACTCTGCAGAGTCCTGAGGTGGGCCAGCAGCTCCCCTCCCATGATAACCCATTAATCAGTTAGCCCATTAATTTCTTTATCCATGTATGGATCCATTTATTTATTCATGAATGGATAAAGTCATTCATAAGGTCACAGCCCTTGTGATCTAATTATCTCCTAAAGGCCCCATCCCTCAACACTGCCCCACTGGGACTGGGTTTCAAGATGAGTTTTAGAGGAGATATTCAGGCCATAGCAAGCTTAGATTATTCCTTTAGTGTATGTTCCCAGACTTGCATATAGTCTATCAAAATATAAAGCAGCTTTATGACTCTCGATATATAGTAGAGATTACTTAATAAAATTGTTTTTATTTAACCCCCTACCTATAATGAAAGTTTGAATGCATATAGTTTCCAACACTCACTGCCAACGCTGGGTGACTTTTTTCTCCCTTAAGTTCTGCTAATTTATTCAGCAGAATATTTCTTAGTCTTCAGTATCATATCCTGTGGTACATTGAGAATTATACTTATGTCTTAATGTTATGAGGATTAATTTAAGTAATGAATGAAAATTGCTTAACACACTGGCACGTATAAGTGTTCAATAAATTATAGCTATCATGTTATTATTATCTCTCCTACTAATAAAGACTATCATGATCTATTTTTTTATCCTCCTGGATCTATTAATCACTTAATGAATACTTAACGCTCACGTTAGAAAGCGTTTTTATTTTATACTAGTGATTGACCACCGGCACACAAAGCCTACAGCTATGACAGGGCAAAAAGTAATGTGATAATTCTACCTCTCCCAAAAAAAATCAGTCCATGTAGACAATATAGTTTTTAATACACCTAGTCAAATTCTTATGGTTCAAATTAAGAAAAAAAATAAATAAGGCAATCCAATGGACTCATTCAATCCCAGGCAGGGAAAATGAGTCTTAGCTCTACTTCTTGTACCTAAAATCTTCTCTTGAATGTAATAGAACCCATCCAAAAGTGAAAGTGTATCTTAACTACAAGATCTGTTAAAGCAGAACAATGGAGAAAAAAAGTGAAAACGAATGTGTACTTTCCAAATACAGAGGAAGTGAACTCTAAGCAGCATTATATAATCCGAATGTTGTACAAAAGTGTGGAGCTGCGATATAACAACAAAACAATAAAAACAGCACACACACAAAAATACACTGTGGTATCCATTACAGTCAGGCTGAATTTTGTTTACTTTTCTGGGAAGATGAATGTCTTTTTATAAAGTCAGGTTTACTCAAATGTAGTTTATATATAGTAAAATTTTACTTTCTTAGGTGTATCTTTTAAAGCATTTGTACATTTTACCTACATTATCCAATTTATAGAATATTGTTTATAACATCTCTTTATAATTTTAATGTCAGTAGGAGCTAAAATGATAGTCTCTCTTTTATTCTTGATGTTGATAATTTGTGTCTTATCTTTTTGTTAATCAATCTGTCCAGAGATTTGTCTGTGTTTTGTTGATCTTTTTAGAGGACCAGTTTTGGTGTTATTGATTTTCTTGATTTAATATTTTTAATTTTCCTGACTTCTGCTCTTATCTTTATTATATCTTCACCTCTTCTGGCTTTGAGTTTAATTTGCTCTTCTTTTTCTAGTTTCTTAGGCTGATCCCCCAAAGATTCATTTGAAACACTTTTTTTCCTAATGCTATATATTTTTTCTAACCATGGCATTATCTGTATCACATATTTATATGTTGTGTTTTCAATTTTATTTAATTCACAATGTTTCCTGATTTCCTTTTTGTTTCTTCATTGACGTAGAATTTATTCATAAGTATGTTTTAAAATTTCTAAATATTGAGGATTCTTTAAAACTATTTTCTATTAATTTGTATTTTCATTCTATTATGGTCTGAATCCCTATTTTATGCAAGTCCATTCTTATAATTTGTTTTGATAACTTTTGTATCATATAATATGGTCTATCGTGGTGAATAGTGTATGGGCACTAGAAATGTATATTTTTCTGTTGCTAGGTTTTTGCCCTCTGACCTATAAACACCAATTAAGTCAAATTAGTTGGTACTGTTGTTCAAGCCTTCTTTATCTTTCAATTTTCACTGTACTCATTCTATCAATTACTGAGACATCTCTGACTATACTTGAGGATTTTAGGCTAGTCATTTAGAAAACACCATGTGTAATGGCACAGATACTTAATGTCTAATAAATTAGAATTTTATTAGTTTGAAGCTAGATAATTAACCAAGATGTGTCTGCTGATGCTTAAATATAATCTTGGCTGTAGCCAAAACAAAACATATCAGATAGTTGTCATTGAGCAGTGCATAATAGCAACTATGTACATGTTCATGCATAATGTAATCAAAGATATATTTTGATATTTGGGGAGCTATCACTCAGATACTTTCTAAATATCACTAATCAAAAGGCAAGAAACTAGAATTATTTTGGCATTAAGATTCCAGGTATTGATTTTTAGAAAATTTCCGTTTTAAGGGTCAATTGCTTTGGCTATAAAAGGGGAAATGTTAGCCTAAGTCAGATTGAAGACTCCTTCTGTGACATCATTCTCATCAGTTTGGGACAAAATCAGCATGCTTATTTTATTCACAATTTGTTTGATTTAATATGTTTTTTAGAAGTACTGCTCCTACTTTTTCCCTGTGGGTAATCTGATAAAGTCAGCCTCATTTTGTTAATTGTGAAATGGTACAGTAACCATAGCCCTAGGTATATAATAGGTGATTGTAATAAATGGAAAAATGAATAGAAAATGTATTTGGTGATAATAAAGAATTGTACACAACCAAGTTGATATTGTAATAATGATTATTAGTAAATTAAAACACTGACACGCGACTGAAAGTTGCTCCTTCCTCTGAACTACAAAAAGCACATTTGCCCCAGAAACTTATCATACCTGTGCTATCACATTGTATAAGCCTTTGAATAACCTTTATTGTTTCTAACTCAACATTTCATGATCTTTCCTTCCCTAGGCAGCTAATTAAATCAGTGACTGAACTCTTCAATTCATAATAAGGAAATCAAGAATTTCTATTTCTTCTCAACTAGTTCTTGCACATAATTGCATACTTCCTTTTTCTCCCCTAGAATCTGAAAGAAACAAGATCTAAAGGACTTAAATGGGTTGTTCTCAGAGCCACAAGACAGAGTGACATTTTTAAGATGTAGGCCACCAGGTATCAAAAATGACCTGGTCAATGTAACAGTGTGGCTTTTGATTAACCTACACCAATGATTCTGAATTTATGCCATCTACTTTAAAAAGAAACTTAACTTGTGAAGCATGATTTTTTATTTTTTTTTATCCAGAGAGAATTGGTGGAGAGAAAATTAAGTTTGCTCATCTAAGTAAGTACCTCAGGGAACTATTCACCTATTAATGTATGGGAGAGTTTCGGCTTGTAACTTACCCAATTTCATTAGCATTAATGGGAATTCTGTGTGAAATCCTGTGTGAATCACCGGTTTAGGAGATGTATAAGTTTGTTGATTACCTTTATTTTGTAATGACTCTATTCTCCAGCTCAAACTTTTAACACTTTAGGCTTGTAATAGAAGCTAAATGTTGGAAGGAGTCAAATTTGGACTTTTTAAAAATTATACTTTAAGTTCTGGGGTACATGTGCAGAACATGCAGGTTACATAGAAATACACATGCCAAGGTGGCTTGCTGCACCCATCAACCCAAGATCTGCATTAGGTATTTCTCCTAATGCTATCCATCTCCTAGACCCCCACTCCCTGACAGGCCCCCATGTGTGATGTTCCCTTCCCTGTGTCTGTGTATTCTCATTGTTCAATTCCCACTTAAGAGTGAGAACATGTGGGGTTTGGTTTTCTGTTTTTGTGTTAGTTTGCTCAGAATGATGGTTTCCAGCTTCATCCAGGTCTCTGCAAAGGACATGAACTCACCCTTTTTTATGACTGCATAGTATTCCATGGTATACATGTGCCACATTTTCTTTATCCAATCTATCAGTGATGGGCATTTGGGTTGGTTCCAAGTCTTTGCTATTGTGAACAGTGCTGCAATAAATATGCATGTGCATTTGTCTTTATAGAGTGATTGATCAAATTTGGACTTTTGAAGGTGATTAAACCAGGACAGCATCACATATAATCATTCACCATTGTGAATTTTGACATGTTACACCTTCGCTACCTGGATGTTCTACTGGCTCGCTGCCTTTGGTGTATGAAGACTCAAGTTTGAATTTTAAGCTTTCAACAATTATGTTATGTTCTACTAGTGTGTACTATATTCTTATTCGATCTGCCCCCGCCCCTTTCTTAACCCCTCTTATTACTGGGCTATGAATTTTGTACCCACTTAGATGTCCAGTCCTGGGAAATTTTGCAAATGGAAGGCAGAATTATGGATGCACATGTGCAGGTTTAAGTGCTAGTCCCTGCTGGGCCCTATCTTCCATCTCTCCAGGCAGGAGGAAAAGCACATGTATGAAGGAATCTCAGCGAGTTGATCTCCCTCTCTGGCCTGTGCCGACATGTGTGACTGACAACATGATGGAGCACGAAGTCAAGCCCAAGGGGTAGCCTTAACCCCTCTGACCTATGACCTACTGCTTTCGCCCCCAGGAGCCTTTTTCTTCTCTGGAGCTACTGTAAGCGCTCCAGTGGCCACAATGGAATGGTTTCCAGTCTGGAATGGTCGTCACTAATGGCCAGAGAGTAGGGGGTCCCACGTGCTCGGTTAAAAGGTGAAAGTAACTGCGGGAGCCTGGAAGGACTTCCTGTAGGCACAAAATCTGCCCTCTGCCCCCCAACTTTGGGAAATATGGATTACCAACAGGTTTGTGTCAACTCAAAGTGTTCCAAGCACCTTGCAAGTTTCAGTTTGGGAAGAAAAGACTTTGGTGAGACCAAAGTCACTGCTTTTACAATTGTTCAAAATTTTAAAATTTTGTACACAAAAGGGATTTATACTATGAATGAGAACTTCTTGGGCATTTATGGATCATAAGAACTTCTGCACTAGATATATATTGATTACAGTACATACAGTACACAGATCTTTCTGGGACAGAAGCTGTATTTTACTTTGGTCGGTATATTATGGCTAAACTGTTATGTGATGGGAAGCAACAGCATATTGTATAGTGTTCCAGTAATCTTCTACAGGGTTGATTTGGCATGCCAGCTTTTCTGAAAAAGCACAAGATATACAATGATCTATAGAAACTTGGTGTTAGTCATTCCATAGGAAACACTGGATTCAGGCACAGCTTGATGAGAGAGTGATCAAAGGGACCCTGAGTAAGAGGTAAAGGAAGAGGCTGGGCATGATGGCTCATGCCTGTAATCCCAGAACTTTGGGAGGCCAAGGTGGGCAGATCACGAGGTCAGGAGATTGAGACCATCCTGGGTAACATGGTGAAACCCTGTCTCTACTAAAAATGGAAAAATTAGATGGGCGTGGTGGCGGGCGCCTGTAGTCCCAGCTACTCGGGAGGCTGAGGCAGAAGAATGGCGTGAACCCGGGAGGCAGAGCTTGCATTGAGCCGAGATCATGCCACTGGACTCCAGCCTGGGTGACAGAGGGAGACTCCATCTCAAAAAAANAGGCAGAAGAATGGCGTGAACCCGGGAGGCAGAGCTTGCATTGAGCCGAGATCGTGCCACTGGACTCCAGCCTGGGTGACAGAGGGAGACTCCATCAAAAAAAAAAAAAAAAAAAAAAGCTATAGGAAGAGAAACCTTCATCTTCCTCATCTAGAATGAGAGCAATTAGTGAGGCAAGGACTATCAACATGATTAAGAACTTAGATTCAAGAACTTGTGACATGAACACAGAAATACTTATAGTATAGGTCATAAAATTATTTTGGAAATTCAGAGAAAAAAAAGAGATGAATTCTGACTAGATGAAAATTCAGATTAATTATCTAGTAAATGACAAAGTGCCACAATTCTGAATGGTACTTCTCTTTCCTTGAATGAAAGGTTTGCTTTATGGGTAATACAGGTTGAGTATTTCTTATTCTAAATGCTTGGGACCAGAAGTGTTTGGACAAGAAATGAATCCTGCCAGGCCAAGGCAGGTGGATCACTTGAGATCAGGAGTTTGAGACCAGTTTGGACAACATGGTGAAACCACACGTCTACTTAAAAATAAAAATAGTTGTGCATGGTGGCACATGCCTGTAATCTCAGGTACTTGGGAGGCTGAGGCAGGAGAGTAACTTGAACCCAGGAAGTGGAGGTTGCAGTGAGCCTAGATGGTGCACCATTGCACTCCAGCCTGGGCAACAGTCACAAGACACTATCTCAAAAAAGAAAAAAAAAAAAAAGAAATGGATTCTCCCCTTCTAGCCCGTTTCTCCAATGAGCATTTCCCTGAGTGTCATGATGGTGTTCAAAAAATTTTGGATTTTGGAGCATTTCAGATTTTCAGGTTAGGGATGTACAACCTGTAGAGAAATATGTTGTGAAAGAAGCAGTAGCAGTGAATTGACAGAGATGCATCAAATCTGATCTTAATATTGGTTTAAGTGAGCATTCAGGTTACTGGTGAGAGCAGGATTCAGTTTCAGATCAATTAATTGTAGAATTTGAATTTGAGTCTCCCAGAGTTTACAGCCTTAATGAACAACAACAAGAATTCTCAGATGAAGATGATGAGGTGTGTCCAGTTACTGTATATTAGACATGGGGATAGTGGTACAGATTTACTTGATGAAGGTCCTAAAATTTTCTTAGCTGACTTGAAAATGTACTTTAATAAATGAAATTGATCCTCCCCTTCTAGGCCATTTCAACAGATGTTGGTCCCTTTGTAAGAACTGACTTCCTGAAGATAAAGGGACAGATAGAGGGAAAATAAGCTTAACCTGAGTAGAAGAGGGCTTTGATGCTCCTGATTATAAAACCAAACAAAAAACCATAGTGAATTACTCCAAAGAATAATATGGTCATGTGTGGAGGAAAATGATGAGAGAACTCACATCAGTTTCCCATTCCCAAGAGACCGAGTACTGTTATCAGTTGGCAACTTCTAATAACATCATTTAGAGCCACCAAGAAAACATCAAAGACCTTAATTGGAAAGAAACAAACAAGAAAGAAAAAAGTGTGAATCTACTTTTCTCCTTAATGCCATTGAACTTTGTGTGCTTGGCTAAGATCAACCTAAAAACGGTTGCATCATCCATGGCAATAAAGGGCATCTAATGGGATGTTTTACACGTGCAAAAAAGTTAAAAAAGAGATGAGTCGGTATGAAGACAGCCAGTTCAAATGATTGTGATTACATCCCCTAGTTGGCCTGCTCATAAAAGTAGAATTTGTGTCTAAATAACTCTAAAAATTAGACAACATAAGTATTATTAATTTTTTTTTACATGTATCAAAGCAAAAAAGTATCTCAGTCCACGTGCAATTCTTTTCTTTTGTTCAGTTTACCTACTTTTCTGGGTGAGGGGCAGAGGGTGGTAATAAATATTTTCTTCCTTTTAGGAAAAATTTTATTTGTGTTCATATTTTATATTTGGAGTTCAATGTAATTGGAATTGGATATATAGCTCATCCTTTACACCAAAGCCCCTATATTTTAAATCATGTCTACTTTCTTTTAAATGAGAAGTATCTGATTTTTGAAATATGTATGTGTTTGGGGGGATCATTTAAATGTAACTTATTTAATACTTTTCATGTAAGAAGGAAAAGTTTCTGTGAAAAATTTAATATTTAAATTTTAGATCTTAAATCTTCTGATCTTTAGTTTCTCTGCTCTTTCAGAGGCTCTTAAAATACTCTTTTGAGATAAAAAAATAAATTGGTAGCTATATTTGGTGCTGTGTAAGTAAAAATGTATGTATTTTCCAGTCTCTTCAGTTTGGAAAGGATATGTGGTAATGATGGTGTCAATCAAGGTATCTTTGAGAATATTCATCATTTGCCCATAAGATCAAACTTTCAAGGCTCTCTAACAGAACATAGAGTTGTTCTGAGGCGTCCAACCTGGCATCCAGGCCCTTTGTCACACTTGATCTCAGGATTTAGTGAAATCTATTGTTTCTTCTAAGTGGAAAAACAATTCTAAGACACTTGAAATGTATTGGGCTAGGTTCCATAATTCCTGGTAGTTGCCTAGGTTTCTGACCCTTAAGGCAAGTTTAGAAACCAGTAAATTCAGAAAGACAAACTTAGAAATTTGATAAACAGAAAATTTGTTCATTTTAAAATCAGCCAGAAAGGTTATAACTTCTAAGTGAATTACAAATTACTCATCACTTTCCTTTAAGAATGATAGGTTCAGAACGTAAGGGTCTAAAACATATCTCAAACTGTGTAGATTAATTTATTGACATATTGATATGTGAATCTTCAGCAAAGTAGTGTAAATAACCAGTGCGATTTAGGGTCCCATTATTTTTCCTCCATGTATGATGATTGGACATATTCAGGGGTGTACAATAACATAAACTGAGCTATAA
The DNA here is from genome assembly GCF_003255815.1 of Theropithecus gelada. Lineage (NCBI taxonomy): Eukaryota > Metazoa > Chordata > Mammalia > Primates > Cercopithecidae > Theropithecus > Theropithecus gelada. The sequence continues at coordinate 42,506,434 of NC_037681.1, forward strand.
GTTTAGAATAGAACTGAAGGATAGTTTCTCACACCAAATTTGCGTGCCAGTTACTTGCAATACATTGTTATTACAAACTTTAAAAATAAATGCCTTACGTATGTACACATATTTATGTAGAAGATGAATGAAGGGAACAGAACTTTAGCCAAAGAGTGGTCCTCAACTACAGTAAAGCTTTATTAACTTGAAATTTGTAATATTTTAACTAGAACTAAGTAAATTTATCCTGAGGAGAGTCAGTAGTATAAATGAGAATATAAACGATCCTGGTTATATGTAACAGTGATTTATGCCATTTACAAAACATTCAAATCTGGGTTTAAATGTAGTGTCATTATACATGCCTATGGATTACTAAAGTACTCTTGTCTAAATTTTTAGGTTTAATATACATATATTATTCATTGATTTACAGATAAGTAGTTTGATATGGTCTGTCTCCCCATCCAAATCTCATCTTGAATTGTAATTCCCATAATCCCCATATGTTGTGAGAGAGGCCTGGTGGGAGGTAATTGAATCATGGAGGCAGTTTCCCCATGCGATTTTCGTGATAGAGTTCTCACGAGATCTGATGGTTTTATAAGCGTCTGGCATTTCCCCTACTGCCACTCATTCTCTCTCCTGACGCCCTGTGAAGAGGTGCCTTCTACCATGATTGTAAGTTTCCCAAGGCCTTCCCAGCCATGTGGAACTATGAGTCAACTAAACCTCTTTTCTTCATAAATTACCCAGTCTCAAGAAGTTATTTACAGCAGTGTGAGAACAGACTTATACATAGTTTTATAAAGTGATTAAGAAATAAATGAAAGGGAAACTATTAATGATTATGTAAGGATAACACGCATTAATGGGCAACCCTACTTTTGACTCTAACTTTTTGACATACTCATTCACAGTGGTACACCCCTAGTTCTTACAATCTGGGAAAGCTCTACTTATAAAATGTAAACACTCCAGTCTTTTACTACAGCTTTCTATACTCCCAGCTCTCCTGTAAGTTTTATCTTAACCTGTCTTTCTTCAGACCAGGACCTCCCCCTTCTATTCATTATGTTTTCATTATTTATCTAAATCATAATCCACTCTCACCCAAATCCTTCTTAATCTTGAATACATTTCAATTTAGTCACTCTCTAATATGGTTTTTTCACTTGTTCTATTACCATTCTCAATAATTCATCTCACAGAACATTATTTCTGGATCATGTTCACTCTCACCCTTCCCTAATCAAGTGAGGTGTATTGTTTAAAGAAAAAATAGAGCCTCAAAAAGTACTGTTTTTTCATATGTATGTTATCCAGCATCAAATTGGCACTCAAGACCAATAATCCTGTTTCCTCAGTACACCGTTTCTCACTGCCAGTACAGTAGCTATTTTGAGTCTTGGCCATCTTCAAGTCTTCTACTCATCAACTCTGTAGCCTATTGGAACTGATCATCCAACTTCTTATTTCTGAAAAAATATATGCTATTAAAATATGGTATTTGTCAGCACTAAACACACAAAGGTAAATGTGCCTGTTTTGTCTCTTATATTCACCACAGTGTAAGACAGTCCTCCTTCCTTCAAAAGATTAATTCATTTACCAGAGTTCTAGAGTCTATTGCCTTCCATCTCCCAAGGAACCTTGCTACATTATTTTTTTTTTCCTCTTTCTGCAATGTCTTCAAAGAGAAAACCACCAGCTAACATTGGTTAAGGGTATATTGACACACATTTACAGATGAAGAAACTGAGATTTGTCTTAGAAATGTCCCCAACTGAGAAATGCCCTAAGTCCTGCTGTTTGAAAATGTAAGAGCTAGAAATAAGATTAAAATGAGTCATCCACAGATAGAGAAAAGATTTGCTATTACATATCGATTGAATCACATAATCATTTAAACATCTTCAGGTATTTCTCCTCCTAAATACCACAAACTGATCTGGGAATAATTGTCTCTGTATTTCACGTGTCCCAACAATCTGGCTTTATCCTGCTCTGTTCCCCTGACACCTTGATTGTGCTCTGCTTGTCTGTGAGCTCCTTGTTGTCAGTACCACTTCTTCTTGATGTTTTTAATCACTCATTGTTATACAAATGCCCTTTCACTGAGTTCCATGGCCCCACATATTTTATGTTTCCTTCTACCTCTTTGGCTGCTCCTTCTTGGTTTCCTTTATGATGGTCTCCTATTTCCATAAATGGTTCTCAATTATTGATCCTTAGTAGGATTTTGTCCTTGGTCACTTCATCTGTTGTGATGACCTTGATCATGACCTATTTGATGATACTTCCCAAAAGTGCTGAGGAAGGTTTGTTTAAGCTCTCATTCACCACCCTCACCTCTCACTCTCACCAGCACACATAGCTATTCTTTCCTTAACAGCCCAGAGGTGCAGTGTGGTGCAAACTTTTGAGTTAGTAAGCGGCCCTGTAACTGAGGAAGAATGTTGGTTGCCACAGTCATAACCATAAAATGTGTAAGCCCATTGGATCCTCAGTGTGCTGGGCTTTCCCATGCCTATTTGTGATGCAGACTGATAAACAGATTTTCACTCTGGTCCATTTTACCTCTTCATCATCTCTTCCTTCATTGTTACTGAAGTTGAAACTATTGTTTTCTGCAGGTGTTTTCTGCATTTGATGTTGTAGATGTCCAGATACCAGCTTGAGTTATCTGAAAATTTCTGCCAATTTGTGAGTTAAATGGAAGAATGGACAGTTCTCAATTTTATAGAATCTATGAAACAAGAGTTGTAAATAGCAATCTTAGAAGTTTCCTGATTGAAGACTGAGGTCTGTGAATCCTCCAACTGGCAGAGATGGGAACTCTAATCTCTTGCTTGCATTCCTGGCTTTTCTCCAATTTGAGTTTGCAAACACGCAAAGGTTATGCAATAAAGGTACTCTCTGTGTTAAGTCAGCAATGAATGGTGTTAAATCACAGAGTTACCTTGGTTAAACTGGTGAGCAGACCTGGTTTCAAAACCAGCATGTGTGTCTCTCTCCTCCTCTTTGTGGCTAGCAGAAAACCAGTATGTACTATAGCAAACAAGTGCTGGTTATATCAAGCACAACTTGCTGCCATGTTCTTGGATTGGTCTTGAGGAAAGGCAATTTAATATTCATTGAAGGAAGAAAAGGTCTAGGTTAGAGTGCATGTCTGTTTAATTTGATGCTGATTTTCATTTTCTGCCCACCCATTGTCCTTTCATTTCCCTATTGTACTATTTTAGTTACTATAGACTTAAGATAGAATAAGGAAGAAATGGCGTGTTTAGTGAAAGTGGAAGAGGAAAGTACAGATAAAAACTAAAATAAATGTAAAGTCCCAGAGATTTTCACATAGACCTCTGTGTAATATCTATATTACTGCACAGATCAGTAGTTGCTTTCCAGCAAGTACCTGCTTTTTGTCACTGGTTTTTGTTTGGTATTCTTTGGTTTTGTTTTGTTTTTTTTTGAGTTAGGGTCTTGCTTGGTTGTGCAGCTGAAGTACAGTGGCATGACCACAGCTCACCACAGTCTCAAACTCCTGGGTTTAAGTGATTTTCCCTCCTCAGTCACCAAAGTCATTAAGATTACAGGCATGAGCCACTGTGCCCTGGAACACACTGTGCATACACATATATGTGTGTGTGTATATATATTATATAACATATATATAATATATACACATATTATATAACATATACTATATATACACATAATATATATATTACACACACACACACATACACATGACACTCACAGGGATGCAATAAACCACTTTGGAAATGAATTTTAATATGGCAACATTCATCAAAACTTCCCCCAAATATATACACATTTTGATCCAAGAATTCTTTGTCTGATAGTTCATCTTTGAGTTATTGAGAAATACAGGCAAAACTTTTTATCTATAAGGATGTTTATATTGTATTGTTTATAATACAAAACATCAGATAAATACCAACTTAATAACTATGTACTATTTAATTATCATATATCCATATTGTTTAATAAAAGTCAGTGCTGCCTGAAAATCAGAATATAAAAGAATACCAAATCATTCAATAGCATAATTTTGTGTGTGAAAAGAAGTGTATAAAACTGTTATGCCCATAATCAAAATGATGATATCGTAGGTATTTTGTTTTTATTTTATCTTAGCTTTTAAAATTTTTTCTTCAGTAAAAGCATTTTGTTTTTATAACAAGAAAAATTAAGTTCTTTTCAAAGGAAGACTAATTAATAGTTAAAATCAGAAACATCTAACAGAACGGAATAGGACTGGATGTAAATGTCTCTGTTTAGGTATAAGTAAGTGAGGAGACGAAGAAGATTTAATAACTATGCATGATCTTAGTAAGTCAAGGTCATATTTATCTTAATCTTAACATCAACTTGATCTTAATAAGTCAAGTTTTAGACAACAGTAGGCAATGTCTCTTGACAAGATAAATGCAGTCTGTGAATTATTTTAATAAAGTACTAGTCCTCTGTACTCTGACTTGGTCTGGCCATATTTGGAGGATAGTGTTTCATTCTGAGACCACGTGTTAAAGAAGATCAACGATTTATAAGTGAATGTGACCAAAATTACGTATGAATGCCATGTGGAAAACAGAATTGCAAAGTCCTCTAGGGTAGTAGAACTGCTGCAGGTATTTGTATTATTTAAATACAAAGTCATATTTCTCAAGATTAGAATTATAAAAAAATGGAACCAGTTTTTCTATCATTATCTTTTTTTCAGAAAGTTAATGGAACAGTATCTGCATGGCCCCCTGGACATGGGTCCTGATCCACAAATAAAACAGATTAGCTCCACCCACTATCCCTCCAAATCTGCAGACTCCTGAGGTCTGTATGGCAAAATAATCTGGGTGTTTTCAAGATTTAGACACTTTCAAGGATTCTTTTCCCATTAATAAAACCTGGAAAAATATCAAAGAAAAGGGGATGAGTATGAATCAGAGAACATAATTACTTTTGTAATGTGGCATGTTATAAGACTATTCAAGCAGATGTACATGGAAACAGTTTGCCAAATTATTATACAATAATATTATAAAATATTTTTCTCAATGAAAAAAGTTATGGCTATTAACCTAAGAAAATCCTTTTGGAGTGTATGTGTTCAAACCTGTCTTCAGAAGCTACTTAATATGTGGATAATTACTTATGGGTCTATTTAATGTCTGGCTTTGAATTGTTTTTTCTGTAATTCACAAAAAAGTACAAGTATGCCAGATGGCAATGCATAAGATAAGAATAATTTAATGTTTTCGTCTAACAAAGTACTGTAACTTGTCTTTGAGAAAAAAAATTTATTTTTTAAGAATAAGTCAGTCTTCACATCTAAATGTATACATGTATGTGTGTGTGTATATATATATGTACGAATCTATATAGAAATTTTTACATCTGTATTTTGTTTACTCAGTATATTTTGCATATTCATCAATGCAACTTAATGGGCAAATACCTTACAGTGAATTTTGTTTATAATATGTTTGTTTATTTTCTAGATAGACATTAACAAATAGTGGTGAGAAGATGAGTCTGATAAAAAAAAATCTGTATTAGACCCATATTGGACAAGTACAATATGGCTATTAATCAAAGCAAAGATATTACTATGCATTAGGGAAAACATATTCAAACCTTTTAATAGAAACTTTGTGGACTGCAGAGTTTTGAAGCATATTTACTAATAAAATGAACCTGAGGTTACACAACATAGACATGCTAAGTAATTTTGTCTGTGCCACAAAACATATAATTTTGCTTATTCTTGGTCAGTAATAAACTTAATATTATGTATTTTTAATACAATAAAATATTATCATTGTACAAAAATAATAATTCTGATTTATTATCTGTTCTTTGTTATATATGGCTGCAGACATTATATAACCAACATTTTATATTTAGCTGTAGCATAAAGATATCTATTTAACTTTTAGCTAAAAGCAGGGAAAAGTCCTCAAAGTATTTATACTTCCAATGTATTGCTATATTCTACCTTCTAGTTTCTAATTTCACAATAATCAAAATAATCTCATAAAGCTATCTTCTTTTCAGTGTTTCTCAACAAAACCTCAATCTTTTCTATGCAAAATCAGTGATCTCAGCTAAGATTACACAAAAAAATTCTTTCTTTACATTTCATGTCAAGCAAATTAACCTACTCTCTCCTATTCTCCTTTCATTTATCATAGCTCCTTGTTGCCAATTGGTGAGTATCTGCCATTTCAATCCATTTCATATCATTTTTGCTTCCCTCTGGGTCTTTCTTATATTCAGATTCAAGTATATATATTGAATATATATTTGAATATATAATGCATATTTTAAATTATTAAAAATGTATTGAATGTTTGCATACTGTAGCTAAATTCAAAGGCATCAGTTATTTTCAGGGATCCTCTGTCTTCCATAGGACAGGCTTTGCTACTTTGTCTGAAGCTGGGCTGCCCTTCTCTAAAGTTCCCTACTTGTAGGTCTTTTCCATTGAATTTCAAACAACTCAACTTTATCCTTCTTTTTAATTCTAGCTCACAGAGCTAACCTTCCTTGGATCTTCAGTCAGCATCCAGTGGCTGATAGACAAGTAAATTGCCCAATATTTGAGTCAAAGTTAGGTAAAGAATCAAAATAATCTTTAAGAATTTTTTCAATGTACTGAATTAGTCACTGTATAACAACTGGGTATTAAATTGGGTTTAATCTATCCAAGTGAACCAAAGACAATAAAGACGACATCCCACATACTTTGAAGGTTCACAGATCATGTGTCTCTTGCAAAATGTAGGCGTAGAATGAAGATTCAACCTACCTACCTAGTTACTTTTGTATTCCTAGGATTCTGGAATCACAGTAGAAAAAATAGGCATAGTGATGCCTACTTGGCAATTGAAGTCACAATGCCAATCTGTCACCATTCGGTAAGCAATATATAAATCCTGCCTGCAGTTGCAAAACGGCTCCTGTCTTCAGTACCCACTTCATTTATTTGAAAGGAAAGCAGAAAACCTCGCTCGACACCTTTTACAGGTATGGTGACTGCTGTTTCTGCAATTGATTAGGCTCCATTTGTTTACATAATATTAAGGAGTATTGCAGGCACCAATCTTTCAAGTTGCCAACCCCAAAACACATTGTTTTCAGTTTCTTTAATGTAATTAATCTGTAGACTTCTGTGCTAGGTTAACTGAATCGATTTTTTCCTGCCCCCTCCCTCTTTTGTCACTTGACAGCTTGAAACTGGGTCTGGAAAAGCTCATTTGCATTCCTGCAGCAAGGCTGGAGAATAAACCGAGCAAACGTGTCTATTTGTGTACTTCAATATATGACTGTGCTTGCTTCAATCAAGACTTATTTTCAGTATCATGGCCAACAAAAGCATTAAATGAGTTTTCTCTAACATGAATGATAAGCTGTAGAAAGCATTTCTTTAAAGTAATTTTTTTTTTCTGTGACACTTATGGAATGCAATGAAAAATAGAAGCAAGAGTGCAAATCTCACTAGAAATTCACAATGCTGCCTTGCCATTTGAACTCTTTCTCCTTGTTTCCTGACATGTTAAGTGCCTTCATTATAGTTTAGGTTGTACCTGATTATAAGTTTAAAAGGTTACAGTTATATCTCAAAAGTAATTATTTTTAAAAATCAGTGTTTCATGTTGAACTTCAAAGATTGCATTCTCAACCCAAGATTGTCATTTTATATACTGATATATATTGGGAATTGATGCTGGTCTTGACTTCTTAGAATGAAAAATACCTAAACCCCTTTTTTTTTCAGGGATTAGTATTGTTTCAACATAATCCCTTCTGAATGCTTTTTCTAATTCTTCCCCTATGAAAATACTTGGTACATTTTCATTAAAATTTTTTTTCTTTAACTGTCCCCCATCCTGGGGTCAAACACTTAACTGAACCCAATTATTATTTTTTTTACTATAACTTATGTGGCTTCAACTATAAAGTCAACATCTGTATGTATCCATGTTTGCGTGTGTGAAAGAGAGAGAGAGAAAGGTCTTTGTGTTTCTGGAAAAGTATGAGTGAAAGAAGAAAATTCACTTTCTCCATGTTTCATGTAATGCTGTCTTATAATGTTAACGACAGAGATGATGTTCTCAGTTATTTCAGTCAACACATTCTTCTTTTCATAACCTAATCTCCTTCATTTGAAAGAGAAATGTATTTTTAGCCAACTCTCTGGGACCAAGTCATTGATTTATGAATATAAGGTGAAGGACTTCATGAATTTTTTCCTGACCTCCATCTGTCATTTCCTTAGTCATATCTATTTTAAGAAATATAAAACAAATTGTCCTAATGGGGCACATTATCACCTTGATATATCACACAGGAAGGACTCCCTCTGCTTCTTATCACATCCTTACAGAAAATAAGCTTTACGCTGTCCTGAGCTGATTTTCTGTATATTCTTTATTATTTTATACTGATGCTGACATACATTACTCAAATGCTGATTCACTCTCAGTATTCTTACAAAAGATTGGAGTAATTCTGTTCAAGTCTTCTGTAGATAAGAACAGACAACGAGAAGCATCTGAGAATTTCTGAGAAATTAATCTCCCAAAGCTGCCCAACATCTCATTCCACTGACTGCTGTGTCTTTACTATGTATGAGTTCACATTCTCCCAAAACTATCAGTGATGTCTTTGAGAGACATCACAACTGTTAGGCCTCAAGTCTCATCCAAAATAAGCATTAAATATAATCACTTTGCTTTTTAAGGACATACAACCAGATAGGAAACAAAATGTAAAACTTTTGATGTGTATTTTGAAGAAGCTCCATGTAGTCTCATTTTACAGGTGTTTGTAACTACATATAGAAATTATATTTGTCTCTACAGGCTAACACATTCTCTCTCTTACACACACACACACACACATTGTACGAACTACAAAGAAATTCTGGTTGGAGAAAAGTATTAGGACATTAGTAATGACAATCTACTATCTTGGTTAGATACAGAGTGAAGATAAGCCAATGTGATATTCTAAAAGAACAAATCAGTAGCTGACACAGGATTAGGGTCCATTTCAAGACAAGATACAATGTGGTTTATGCAAACAGATGTTAAGGTGATACATTTTCCTTGTAAGGTATTGCAAGATTTCTCGTGTGGACTTGGAAACCCCAATAATACACTTCAGAATGGGAACTATCACCTTAATTTGCATGCAGACACTTAGAGCTCTCCATAGGGGTTGATAATGTCAATTCTGTAGAAATATTGAGGGAATTGATTTAAGGGAGGCTTGCTAAAAATAAGTTAGCAACTAGGGCTTTGTTAATAAAGTCAAGATGTACAAATAATGACTTTTCTTTTTGATATAGCTGAGTATTTGTCTTATTTGGAGTACTAAATTTTAAGAATATTGACAACTGAAGTTTTGTTAGAGAAGGGTAATCTGGAGGGTGAAATATTTAAATCCCAACTAGAAATGAGGAAGAGCTATTGGTAAGATAACGACTTAATTTGGATACATAGGAAAGCCATTGTGACAGTTGTTATATCTCTGAGGCACTACCATAAAGAAAACGAATATCCTCATGCAATATAACTGTAAAGAGCAAAACTAGGTTGAATAGCGTAAAGCAATATGTTAAAATTTGTCTCATTTTAAGGAAAAGTGTTGTAACAATTAATAATAACTAACCATACAACATGAGCCTTTTGAAGAACTGTTTTTCTTGTCACTGGAAAAATGCAAGCACAACTGTCAGCTGTGAGGAGTAGTGCCAAAAGGAATCCCGCACTGGTAGAAGTAGGAAAGTGAGATTCTAGATCTATTTCTAGACCTGAGATGTTAAAATCCTAATAAATCAGACACCTTAGAAATTTGCAATTATCCCTTTGAAAAACTTTTATAGTTAGAAATATATGTGAATGGGCCAGACTCTTATTATTTTTAATATTAAAGAATAAAAAGGTGATTTTAAGGACATTCAAAAGTGGTAATGATATTGAGTCAGTCCATATTACATTATGACAAAACTAGGCATAGTTTTTAACTAAGTTTGGAGAGATATAAAGGAAGCTTATGTGAAAGTCACCATGTCAAGTGCTGAAGTTAACACAAAAATAAACTGGTTCTTCTCAAGGAGATATTTATCTAAAATGGAGACTGGACAAAAAACGTAGAGAGATGAACCTGGAGGTAGAAATGCTTAAGTTGCTCAAGTGGATAATCAAGATATTAGAGACAAGAATAAACTGGCTAAGGGAAGTATAATATTAGAATGGATATATTATGTAAAGCCTAACCACTCAGAAAACTGTGTTTCCAAAGAGGGCTAGAAGACCATTCACAAGGCCAAAAGGATGCTTTTGAGGGGGACCAGAATTACTAAAAAGTTAAGGTGCGACTCTCTGCAGACCCAAGGGTGATGGTCAGAGAAGTGATTACATAGCTATGTTCATTAACATCTATGATGATTATGAAGCTCTGAAGTAATAGATGGTGTCCCTTGATCACCAGAATCCAGAAGATTCTCATGATGACTGGCAAGATCACATGAACAACTATGGGGATTTTTCATAGGGAGTTAGAAATATAGTTAATAAAACATGGTGCTTTCAAGGGTAAAATAAATAGACAGTCAACAGGGATGCTGCTTAACATATATAATACCTAATTGAAAAAAATAAACGAAGAAGGAGAAAGTGACTGAGGATGTCACCCCATTGCTTTTCAGATTTGGAACCCACTGGCTAAAAGGGAAGTTCCATTCCTATGATGAAGGACTCCACAATTCCATGACAAGTAATTGCTGTGTTGATCCCCCCAGACTTAATAAAAATATAAACTGCTTAGTTAAAATTGCATTTCAATTGAACAACATATAATTTATTTAGTATACCTATGTCCCCAAAATTGCATGGGACATACATATACTTACAAGTTATTTATCTAAACATTGAAATGTATCCCATAAATAATCTTGTATCCCTACTACTTTGAGATATAAAGTGTCATCGTGACTCTTCAGTTAAAGTGAGAGCTTTCAGAGAACAACTGAGGCTCTGACTCAATTCTGTCTCACAGTGGACTCACTTGTCTACCTTCAGGCCCACTCAACAATCATTTTCCCAGACTCCAATGCTTAACTGAGTTTTATAAACATGGTAGAGTGACTTATACCTTGGGTCCCTGGTCTGTGGATTAATAACTGTCATAGAGGTAAAGGTCAAATGAAAAGCTATGAAAAAGCTCTTCTACACCTAAGATAGTGTAACAAAAGCAATACTGTACTCACAATTGACATCATACTCAATGATAAAAGATTAAAATATTTCCCCCTAATATCAGGAACAAGACAAGAACGTCTGCTTTCACCACTGATACCCAACACTGTACCCCATTCTGGTAAAACAAAATTAGACAAGAAAATTAAATAGATTCCTTTAAATTGGGGAGGGAGAAGTAAAACTTTTATGTGTATTCAGAGATGATCTCATTCTATATAGAAAAAAAAAGAGTCCAAAGAATCCATAGAACAGCTATTAGAGCTACTTAATAAATTCAGCAATGTTGCAGGATATAAGGTCAACACACATACACAAAAACTCATTTGTGTTCTACACAATGGTAATAGACAATCTAAAAAGGAAACTTAGAAAGTAATGCCATTTACTATATCATCCAAAAGAATAAAATGCCCAGGAATAAATTAAAGCAAGCATGTGAAAGACTTGTACACTAAAAACTAAAAACATACTTGAAAGAAGTTAAAGAATAACTAAATAAATGGTAAGACATCTCATTTTTTCATAGATTGGATGACTTAATATTGTTAAGATAACATTACTCAAAGTAATCTACAGGATCAATAAAATCACTATCAAAATTCCAGCAGTCACTTTGCAGAAATAAAGAAGCCAAACATCAAATTTATATGTAATTGTGAGAGTCCCTGAACAGCCAAATAATCTTAAAAAATAAAAACGAAGATAGAGGATTCACAGTAAATTAACCAAAACACCACAATACTAGCATAGGGATAGTCATATAGACAAATATAATAAGAAAGAATATCCAGAAATAAGTCTATACGTTAAGAGTTGTGTCATATCCTCCCGTAATAAAGAAAAATATGTTAAAGTACTAGTCCCCAATTCCTCAGGATGTCATTATTTAAAAATTGGGTATAATAATCCATTCGCTGCTATGAAAACATACCTGAGATGGGGTAATTTATAAAGAAAAGAGGTTTAATTGATTCAGTTTCGCAGAGATTAGGAGGCCTCAGGAAACTTACTATCATGGCGGAAGGGGAAGAGGCACATTTTACATGGTGGCAGGCAAGAGAGAGAAGAGTGTGGAGTGAAGAGGGAAGAGCCTCTTATAAAACCACCAGATCTTGTGAGAATTTACTATCATGAGAACAGTATGGGGGAAACCATCCCCATAATCCAATCACCTCCCACCAGGTCTCTCCCTAGACACCTGGGGATCATGGGGATTACAGTTCAAGATGAGATTTCAGTGGAGACACAGCTAAATCATATCATAGGATTACTACAGATATAGTTAAGATGAGGTCATACTGGAGTTGGGTAGGACCCTAATCCAATACAGCTAGTATTCCTATAAGACAACCATGTGAAAATACAGACACAGAGAACCATGTGTGTCTGTATACCATGTCTGAACACCAAGCAGTGATGAAGACAGAGATTGGAGTTATGCAGCTGCAACCAAGGAATGCCAATGATGGCCAACAAACCACCAGAAGCTGAAGAAAGTCAAGGTAGGATTCCTATATAGCTTTTAGAGGAACTATGGCCCTGCCAACACCTTAATTTAAGGTGTCTAGCTCCAAAACTATGAGACAGTAAATTTCTCATGTTATAAGCCACCAAGTTCATGGTATTTTGTTACTGCAGTCCTTGAAAACTAACATACCACATGTCTATGGCTAACTGATTTTTGACAAGGTATTAGAATTCAATTAGAAAAAAATAGTTTATTCAATAAATGGTGCTAGAAAAACTAGATAGTCTATCTTATTGTATGCAAAAATTAACTCAAAGTGGATCAGCAACTTAATTATTAAAGCTAAAACTATAAAATTATTAGAAGCAAATGTAAAGGTGATTGTTCATAACTTTGGATTAGGTAATGGACTCATAGGTATGACACCAAAACCAAACAAAAAAAGAAAAAAAAAAAACCAGACAAGTTGGACCTCACTGAAATTAAAAACATTGTGCATCAAAAAGTATCAAGAGTGAGAAGACAATTTATGGAATGCAAGAAAATATTAGCAAATCTTATATCTAATAAGCAATAGTATCTAAAATATACAAAGAACTCTTACAACAACAAATAAACAACCTAATTTAACAATGAGCTACAGGCTTGATTTGACATATCTCCAAAGAAGATATTCAAAGGTCCAATAAGTACATAAAAAGATGTTCAACATTATTAGTCATTAAAGAAATGCAAATCAAAACTACAAAGAGATACCACTTCACATCCACTAGGGTGGTCATAAATAAAATGAAAAATATGTACTGGCAAGGGTGTCGAGGAGTTGGAACTCTTGTGCATTGAGAGTGGGAATGCAAAATGATAATCTGCTGTGGAAAAGGGTTAGGTGAGTCTTCAAAAATTAAAAATGGTATTGCCATATGACTCTGAAATTCTACACCTAGGTATGTACCCCCAAATTGAAAATAGACACTCATACAAATACATATATATTCATGTTTATAGGAACACTATTCGCAATAATCAAAGGGTGAAACCAACCCACATGTCCAACCATAGACACATTGATAAATTGTGTCATATATGAACAATGGAATATTATTCAGCCATAAAAAAGGAATGAAGTACTGATACATACTGCAACAGGAGTAAACCTCCAACACTTAAGGTGACATATTCTATGATTCTATTTATATGAAATATACATTATAGATAAATCCACAGAGACAGAACACACATTGTTGCTTGCCAGGAGTTGAGGGATAAGGTAAAATGAGAAACTGCTTAATATATTTTAATTTGGAGTGTTAGGAACGTATTAAACTAGATGTGCTGCTTGCACATTATTGTGAATATACTGAATGCTACTTAATTATTTGTTTTTAAACGATTAACTTATGTTGTGAATTTTACATCTATAAAATTTTTAAATAATATTGTATTAATATTATATTCCGGAGGAGATGGCAGATTAGTTCAACCTTTAAAGACCCAAAATATACAGCTGTGCTGATTCCATTTACGTCTTCATTTAATTCAGTAATTTGGCCTCTGTAGAAACTGGATGAATCATGGAGAATGACTGTGTTCTATGACAGACTTAATTAAGCAGTAGCCCCAGTTGCAGCTGCACCACTGGATGTGGTATCATTGCTGAAACAGATTAATAAGACCTCAGGTATGTGGTATATAGCCATTGATTTGGCAAATGTGTTCTTTTCCATTTAAATTAGTTAAGAGGATCAGAAACAGTTTGCATTTATGTGGTACAGAATAATATTTATTTACAATTATGCCTCAGGACTATGTTAAGTCTCTTGCCTTCTGTCACAATATAGTCCTAAGAGATCTACACCACCTGGACATATCAAAGAGTATCATCCTGCTGCATTACACCAATGACATCATGCTGAGTTGGCAAGATAAGAAAGAAGTGGCTAGTACTCTGGAGACCTTTGTAAGATATGTGCATTTCAAAGGAGAATAACAAATCCTACAAAGATTCAGGGACTTGACACTTTAGTAAAATTTAGAGGCATTTGTTGCTCAGGAGATTGCCATGACATTCCTTTCAAAGTAAAAGACAAATTGCTGCATCTTGCATCTTCCACCAAAAACAAGGAAACAGAGTATCTGGTAGACTCCTTTGGGTCCACAGGTAGTATATTCACACTTAAGAATAATTACTAGAGAAGATGAAAACCTCTCAGATTTCCTGCAGTGGAAGAACACTGCAGTAGACCCAGGCTGCAGTGACATCAGTGCTGCCTCTTGGGCCACGTGATTCTGCTGACGTTATGGTGTTGAGAAGTAATGTGGAGCTCATAGCAAGCTCAAGTGGGAGAATCACAATGCTTTCTCCTGGTATACAGGGTCGCGGTATCCAGCACAGAGAATTAAAGCACTTTAAGAAATAAACATAGTTTGACATGTGCTTAGGCCCTATTCGAGATAGAACACTTGAACATGAGACACAAAGTGGCAATGCCTTTGAAATTTCCCATTCTGAGTTGGAGTCTATCAGATCCACCAAGTCATAAAGTCAGATAGGCCTGGCAATAGCTTCCCATCATAAATGAAAATGGCACATCAAGGAATGAATCTGAACAAGATCAAAGGGCCCAAGTTATGCTCATGAGTACATACTTCCAGACCCTATGTCATCTGCTGGAGTTGCACCAGTGTCTCTCCATCTTCTTGCACTTAAAGCGATATGGGGGTTTCTACGCAACCAGCTGAAGGAAGAGGAAGCAGCTATACTTAGTTTATGGATAGCTCAGCTTTAGTGGGAGAGCACAAACTGAAAATGGTCAGTGACTACAGATATTCATTCAGCGGTGGCCCTTGTAAACAGCCAAGAGTGATAATTTTCCAAATGGGCTGAGCTGTGAGCAGTTAACCTAGTCATCTATTTTTGTGGAATGAGAAATTGTGTCATGTCAAGGTCATAAGAGGAAAAGAACTAGAAGTTTGGAGACATCTTCCAGACAGAAGCATGTGTATGGTCATATGGAAGTGGGTACAAAATGATATTTTCATTACACATTAACCCCATCATGAAAGCATAGATCATGGAAAAGACACTGAACCATTAAATAGACAATGTGACTTAGTCTTTGTCATCAGCCACCCTACAATGGGCATGATGGATACATGAATGAGGTGATCATGGTGACAAGGTCACAGGTTATAAATGGTCCAACAAGATGAATTCCGACTAACCAAGGCAGATCTATTGACACCTCTGAATTTCTCATTTTCAGTAATAGAGATCAATGCCAAACACCCATTATGGCACTATTCCTCAAGGAGATTGACTACTTGGTGAGAAATTAATTACATTGGGTACCTTCTATCCTGAAAACAGTGCTACTCATCCTCACAAGTATGACAAATGCTTGTTTTGGGGTATGGGCTTACTTCTACTCATGAAGCCATAGCCAGCATCACTATCTGTAGGCTTAGGAAGTGCTTGTGGATCAACACTCTATAAGCCTCCTATACACGTATCAGCAGATCAGGGGACTGACATGAAATGAAGGCAGTGAAGGAGAGCTGGAGTGGTCCATGACTGGGTGCCATGCTTCAGAACACAGTGTACTTATTAAAGCAGACATCTCTCTATATGGTGCCCTGTGCTCTATAGGAAGGATACGTGTGTTCAGAAACCAAAAGATGGAAGCATGGATAGCTCACTTACCAATGCTCTTTTTGATTCATGGGAGGAATTTATGATTTATGTCCCTATAACTCTAGGCTCTGCAGGGTTGAAGGTCCTGGTCTCCAAACAGGTACACTCTTGCCAGGCAACACAGCTAAGAATCCTACTGAATTAAAAGTTGCTTCTGCTACCTGGGCACTTTGGACTTCTTCCACCCAGGGAACAGCAGGCAATAAAAGGAGTCACCATATTGGCAGGGATAATTAACCAGAAGCAACAGGAGATAACAATCCTTATACACAAGATGGGAGCAAGGAGAAATACCTGTGGAACCAAGGTGATACACTGGGCAGCTCCCTGGTACTTCCTTGCTCCATTATAACTGTGCATAGGTATGTCCAGCAATGTAGACCTGGAAGTAGAATGGCTATCAAGACTTCAGAGCCCTCAGAGATAAAAGTGTGAGTTGTACCACCAGACGAGCCACCTAAACCTGCTGAAGTGATAGCTGAGGGTGAAGGAAATATAGAGAGTGGAGAAGGGAGGGAATCAGTGTCAGTGATGACCTGTGATCATCTGCAGCAATGACCTCTAGTTAATCAGATTCACTTTGTTTTTCTGAGTTTTTACTCAGATAAGAGGGCCACAAAAGGCACGTGGAGGAGCGCCTCCCTACACTCATGTAAAAATGTAGATCTGAACAGCGCAAGAGGAGGAGTGTGGCAGCCATAAGAATGTGCACTGTCCTCTGACCACAGAGAGGAAAACTGACTGAGGACCTCTGCTGCTGCATGCTGAAATCCATTGCTAAGATATCCTGAGATCACATCTCTCTTGGGCTGATTCCAGCCAAAGACGGACAGTGGCACAAGAGTACTGATAACTTCTACATAACAGTATTTTTAAAAATCAATAGAACAATAGATTAGGGAGATAGTCAGGCACTTATCAAAAATGGAAAATAAATAACATGTAAAAGTGCTCAACAATTAATAATCAGGGTTCTCAAAGAGAGACAACATTATGTCATTTAACAATAATTGAATTGACAGATAATAGTTATATTTATAATGAGGATGAGGAGGAGGAGAAGTAGTAATATCACAATTTCAAACATTGGTTAGGGTATGAGGAAATAGAAACTCATATACATGGTGGTATAAATTGATCAAATTATTTGGAAGAGCAGTATGACAAAACCTAGTGCAAAGGTATGTGCTTCCTAAAACCCAGTGCTTCAGCCATGGTTCAGTTGACTACTATGAAAACACAAGCAGATATCCGAAACAGATAGCAATTCAAAACATGAATGTAGAGGCATATAACATTTTCAGAGAGTATGAAGGAATAGGCAGGGTTTTTAAGAATCACTTCTAGGCAATGTCTGTTATCTGGCTTACCGAGGATGCTGCTGTCCCTGCCACAATGAGTTCAGTGGGGTATCAGGATGTGCTCCAATGAAATATACTACTAGATAGCTGTTATCCCAGGGGCATGATGCTGTCACGATGTCAGCACCAGGGCCGCAACACATCAGCTAGTTCATAGGCAAAATAATGTGTTCTGCACCCTGCCTGTGGGTGGGACAGTGGAAAGGGGGACGTAGTCTGATGCTGGAAAAATATAAGTAAAATGTCTCTGTGCCTACTTAGCAGAGCAGCCCAGCTTTCACCTCATTTTTTTCCTTCCAAATCTCCACGTGAGCATCTAACTGGGAAATCTAAATCACATCTGCAACTACAGACAGAAGTGAGTATATAACTTCCCAGGTATTGTGAGATGGTCAAGTAAACAAGAGAAGTTTAAAATAGAAGGTAAGCAACAACCTAACTAAATCCACGTCATTCAACAATTTCACTTCTAAGCACACAACCCAGAGTGCTGTTTATGCACAAGGAAAGTTTCGTTGTTTTGGATGGTTAATTCTTTCATGTTTTAGATATTTATTGCAGGATGTTAAGGATCCTTTACCTCCTAGTACCAATTTCCAGCAGCATCCCTCAGCCATCTTGCCGAACAAACTGAACATATACGTTTTTCAAACACCCCTGAGGAAGACAGTTGCATACTCCAGGTGTGAACTTTTTCAGTTAAGGATTTCCATATTTACCCATGGAGATTCATAGCAACATTGCCAATTACAGTGCAAATTTAGAGAGACTATTTGTCCATCAATAATGGAATAAAATAGATACATTCAGCTGTATAACTTTAAGCAATTAAAATGAATAAGCCGTCTGTACGTATCAATAACAATAATCCTTGAACAGATAATATTTTATGGGGAGAAAACCAAAGTTAAACAGTTCCTATTAGACTGGCTCAAAAGCAGTTGTGTTTTTTGCCATTAAAAGTGATGCTTGTTTTGGGGTATGGACTTACTTCTACTCACAAAGCCATAGCCAGCATCACTATCTGGAGGCTGAGAGAGTGCTTGTGGATCAACACTGAAGTAAATACAGCTTCAAGATACTTTGACAAAATTAGCCTTTAACAGTATGGGTCCTGTCTGCAGAACAGAAAAACCTGTCACTATATTATTTTTAACCAAAAAAAAAAAAATACAAACTGTTTTATTGTATATAATGTTTTGAAATATTGTGGAATGGCTAAATTGAGCTAATTAACATATGCATTACCTCAGGTACTTATTTTTGGTAGTAAGAACACTTAAAATCTTCTCTCAACAATTAAAAAAATAGTTTATTAACTACAGTCATGTTGTACCATAAATCTTTTGAACTTATTCCTCCTATCTAACTGAAATTTTTTATCATTTGATCAATATTTCCTCAATGACCCCCTAACACCCTGGGAAACCAATATTCCATTCTCTGCTTTTATGAGTTCACCTCTTTTAGACTCCACATATAAGTAGGATCATGTGATATTAATCTTCTGTGCATGGATTATTTCATATAACACAATGCCCTCCAGGTTCATCCATGTTGATGCAAATAACAATATTTTCTTCTTTTATTAAGGCTGAATAGTATTCCACTGCATATATGCCATATTTTCTTTATCTATTCATTTGTTGTGGGACAGAGTTTGACTCTGTATCTTAACTATGCATATCATGCTGCAACGCCATGGAAATACAGCTATCTCTTCATCATACTTATTTTATTTCCTTTTGGACATACACCCAAAAGCGAGATACTGGATTATATAGTAGTTCTATGTTTAATTTTTTGAGGAATCTCCATACTGTTTTCCATAATGGCTGTTTTCAATAACTTACATTCTCACCAACAGTGTGCAAAGGTTTCCTTTTCTGGACATCATCCTCAACACTTATCTTTCATCCTGTTTATATCAGCCATCCTAACAGGTGTGAGGTAATAGCTCATTATAATTTTAATTTGCATTTTCTTGATTAGTGGTGTTGACCATTTAAAAAAATGTATCTGTTGGCTGCTTGTTTGTCTTCTTTTGAGAAATATCTATTCAGGTCCTTTGCCTATTTTAAAAATCTGGTTGTTTTTTTGGTAATGAGTGGTGTGAATTTCTTATATATTCTAGGTATTAACCCCTTATCAGGTGTGTGGTTTGGGCCAGGTATGGTAGCTCAGGCCTGTAATCCCAGCACTTTGGGAGGTCAAGATGGGAGGATCACTTGAACCCAAGAGTTCAAGGCTGCAGTGAGCCATGATTGTATCACTGCACTCTAGATTGGGTGACAGAGCAGATTGTGTCTCAAATTTTTTTAAAAAGGAAGATAAATGGTTTTCAAATATTTTCATCCATTCTATAGGTTGTTGCTTCATTCTGTAGGTTGTGTACTTTGCCATGCAGAAGCTTTTAAATGTGATTCAATCCCATGTGTCAATTTTTGCTCTTGTTACTTATGGTTTGGGAATATTAAAAGAAAATTATTGCCCAGACCAAAATCATGGAGCTTTCTCCCTAAATTTTCTTCTAATCGTTGCACAGATTCAGGTCTTACATGTAAGTCTTCAATCCATTTTGAGTAGATTTTTATATATGGTGTGGAATAAGTGTTTCATATTCTTCTGCATGTGAATGTCCATTTTCCCAACAGTTTATTAAAGAGATTGTCCTTTCCCATTGTGCATTCTTTGCATCTTTGTGAAAAATCTATTGACCATAAATGCACAAACTTGTTTCTGTGCTATCAATTATGTTGTTGGTGTATGTTTGTTTTTATGGCACCACCATGCTGTATTGATTGCTATAGATTTGTATGATATTTTGAAATCAGAGATTGTGATGTCTCCAACTTTGTTCTTTTTGCTCAAGATTGTTTTTGTTATTTGGGGTCATTTGTGGTTTGACATTAATTTTATGACTGCTTTTTTTATTTCTGCAAAAAATGACTTTGAAATTCAGATAGGTTTGTATTAAATTTGTAGATGACTTTGGTTAATTTAATAATGTTCAAATGGGCATTTTAATAATATTAACCCTTCCAATCCATGAACATAGGATACTTTTTTTCCTATGTTTTCCTATGTTTCTGTCTTCTTTAATGTCTTTCATCAGTGTTTCACAGTTTTTTGTGTACAAGTCTTTTATTTCCTTGGGTAAAGGTATTCCTAAGTATTTTATTTTGTAGCTACTGTAAATGGCATCGCTCTCTTGATTTTTTTTTTTCAGACAGTCATTGTTAGTGTATAGAAATGATCCTGATTTTTCTTTGATTTTATTTTTTGCAACTTTACTCAGGACATTTCTGATTTGTAACAGGTTTTTTTTTTTTTTTTTTAAATTTCAGTAGTTTTTAAGGTTTTCAATATATAAGATCATGTTGTCTGCATCAGAGACAATTGAATTCCTTTCTTCCCGATTTTGATGTCTTTATTTCATCCTCTTGGCCAATTGCTCCAGCTAGGACTTTCAGTACTGTGTTGAATAGAAATGATGAGATTAAGTATCCTTATCTTGTCTTGCTCTTAGAGGGAAAGCTTTCAACTTTTCACCATTTAGTATAATGTTATCTGTGGGTATTAAGAGAAGTAAGTTAGGCACAGAAAGATAAATAGCATATATTCTCACTCATATATGGGAGCTAAAAAAAGAAAAAACTTGATCTCATATAGGTAATGAGAAGCATGGAGGTAGAGCTAAGAATGGTGGTCACCAGCAGCTGAGAAGTATAGGGGGCAGAGGGGATAAAGTTGGTTAATGAGTACAAAATACAGTTAAATTGAAGGAATAAGTTTTTCCATTTGATAACACAGTAGGGTGACTATAGTTAACTAAATTTATAGTATAGTTCAAAATAGATAGAGAAGAAGATTTAGAACACTCCCATCACAAAAAAAAAATATTTGAGGTGATGATATCCCAATCACCCTAATTATTACACATTGCATGTGTCAAAAATGCATGTATCTGATAAATATGTACAAATATTATCAATAAAAAAAATTTCAAATAGACAAGATAATGTTACACCTCAACAAACTAGAAAAAGAAGAACAAACTAAACCCAGAGGAAGCAGAGAAAAAACAGGGATCAAAGCAGAAATAAATGATATAGAGACTAGAAAAAGCAGGATCCAGGAAACAAATCATTTGGCTTTTTGCAAAGATAAATAAAATTGAAAAAGTTTTACGTAGACTAACAGAGAAAAGGAAAAAAAAAAAACTCAAAATAATAAAGAGGGAACATTACAAGTCATACCACAGAAATGCAAAAGATTATGAGACAAGTATCCATAATTATATGCAAAACGTGAAATATCCTGTAAAAATACATTAATCCAGCTGGGAGCGGTGACTCATGCCTGTAATCCTAGCACTTTGGGAGGCAGAGGCAGGTGGATCATGAGGTCAGGAGATCGAGACCATCCTGGCTAACACGGTGAAATCCCCTCTCTACTAAAAATACAAAAAACTAGCCGGGCGTGGTGGTGGGCGCCTGTAGTCCCAGCTACTCGGGAGGCTGAGGCAGCAGAATGGCGTGAACCCAGTAGGCGGAGCTTGCAGTGAGCAGAGATCGCGCCACTGCACTCCAGCCTGGGCGACAGAGCGAGACTCCGTCTCAAAACAAAAACAAAAACAAAAACGAAAACAAAAACAAAAACATTAATCCGTAGACACATACAAACTATGAAGACTTTTAGAAAATCTAAAAGACTAATAATGAGTAAGGAGGTTGAATCAGTAACTAAAAGTCTCCCATCCATAAATAAATAAATAAATAAATAAATAAAAAGCCCAGGACCAGAGGCTCCACTGTTGAATTCTAACAAGTATTTTTAAAAGGGCTAATACTTAAACTCCTTCAAAAAAATTGAAGACGACGGAATACTTCCAAACTCATTTTACATTGCCAGAGTTGCCCTGATTCCAGACCCAGGCAAGAACACTATACAAAAAGAAAGCTACAGGCACTGATGAACATAGATGCAAAAATCCTCAACAAGATTCTAGCAAACTGAATTCAGGAGTGCATTAAAAGGATCATTCACCACGATCAATTAAGATTTATTCCACGGATGTAAAGATGGCTCAACATAAACAAATCTATAAACAGGAAACACTGCCTTAACAGAATAAAGGACGAAAATCATATGATTGTCTCAATAGTTGCAGAAAAAGCAATTGACAAAATTTGTCGTCCTTTCATGATAAAAATTCATACAAATTAAGTATAGAAGAAACGTCCTCATCACTGTTTTCTTTGTTATTTTTTGGCAGGTCTATTGACTTCAAAATGACTAGTCTAGAGTTTACAAGGTATCACAGAGTTTAACAATATTAGTACACACCGAACATGATAATATTTGCACACTACACTGTGGTAATTTGATGAGGCTGTTTGAGGTTAGAGGTGACTAGCCCATGGGCTTTGGCTGCCTCTAGGCCTGTTCTAGCCTCCATAGGGGATGAAAGGATCAATACTGCAAGCAATGTTAACCCACTGGATGCACAATCTTTGGCAAGATCTATATTAACAAAGATCAATAATTTAAAAAGATCACAGTGGTCTCACAGCTTATTCTGCCAAATCAGACTACTTCTTAAAGGAGTTGTGTTCTGGAGACTAATGTGACCGATACTTCCAAATAAAATGAAATAAATACATATAGAATAAATATTCTACAAAGGCCATCCCCAGCCAGGGGTGGTGGCTCCCAACACTTTGGGAGGCCGAGGTAAGTGGATCACCTGAGGTTAGGAGTTCTAGAACAGCCTGGCCAACATGGTGAAATTCCATCTCTACCAAAAAAAAATACAAAAAAAAATTAGCCGGGTGTGGTGGCACATGCCTGTAATCCCAGGTACTCAGGAGGCTGAGGCAGGAGAACTGCTGGAACCCAGGAGGCGGAGAGTGAGACTCCATTTCAAAAAAAACAAAAAACAAACAAAAAAAACGCACATAAAGGTCATCCCATGTAAAATCCACTTTTGGATCGGCAGCTACTACCTGCAAGCTAAGCAAAGTGCTTGGTACACCTAAATTTCTGTTGACGTTAATGGAGTTCTCTTTTCATTGTTACAGGTCCCCTACTGACTGCCTTTTAAATCCGTAGGTTCAAGTCAGAGTCTTCATTATGGAATGATGGGAAGGACAGGGAATAAGAGATTTCTGACTACATAGTATTCACATGAAAGAGTTCTGCCCTTAAAAAGAGGGCTAGGGCCCTCTAGTGAGCAAATACAAACCATCAGGCTGTTCCTGAATCCAGAACATTCTCCCCAAAACCCTGAAGACAGTCCTAGTCTCATCAATCACTGTAAAACCCAATCATCTTATTAGAGAGTAACATACAAATTAATTTTTACCTGCAGGGTGTGTTTAAAAAACTGTTACGAATTCTGCCAAGCCTGTTATAAAACAAAAAAGAAAAAAGAAAAGAAGGGAGAAGAGGAGGGGGAGAGGGGGGAGAGGGGGGAAAGGGAGAACAGGAGGACTAAAAGCAACAGCTTATTTTTCTGCTCTGCAAGGAAATTAGAAAAGCCGTGTGGATATAACGCCTTTTTGCCCTTTGAGCCAATCACAGGTTCCTGGGAATTTCTTCTTTTTGGGGGCTGCAAGTATCCTTCCTTTTCTGCTTGGAAGGAGTAATACCCCTCCCCTCTTCAGGTTGTTTGGACTTGGTGTGCTTATATTGCACCCTCTGCCTCACCTGATCTCTCTGCTATTCGCTGAACCTTAAGCCCCAGGAAAGAGATGGCCACTGAAGCAGTGCAAATGTTGGAACTCAGAGGCAATATTGCTCCCATCATTGCTTGGTCCCTTCTTTCTTCCCAAAGCTCTATTTTAGTGCCTCCTGCTCATGAATCAAATGTTTTCTGCCTCTGAACCACATCATGCACCTGCCAGAAGCACTGCTTAGATTTTCTCTCTGGGGTACAGTTTGTGTGAAGCCCACTGAGTTGAAAGTCCTTCAGCATTTGCTCTTTCCCACACCTGGGAGGCAGAGCCACAGCAGACCGTTTTGTATTCTAGCCGCTAAATGTTACAAAGTCAGATGGAGACAGAAAGTTCAAGGCCTGGCCACATTAAGCTTTGGTATCACAGTGCTGCATACTTCGCCTATCATTTGTGAGGCAGGAGGACTGGCTTTAGAAACATTTTACATTTAAGACATAAGAAGAGCCAAATCCTCTAAGTCTTCAATTGTATTCATTCACCAGACCAAAATCATAAACCCTGTCACAGAAAAAAAAAAAAAATCACTTGTTCTGAGGCACTGTCCAAATGAAAGGGCAGTTTTGTTATGTTTACAAGGAGACTGAACATGGATTCATTCTGCTACTAGAATACGAATGTGAGCAAAAGGGTCTGGGATAGTATGTCCAGTTCATTGTTTTGTGAAAAGGCTACAGGGATGATAACACAAGTGGGAATTCAGCTCTGATACGGTAAAAACATTTATCCTGAAATCCAAAATGTAGAAACTCAAATAACAAGATTTTTCTCCAAGCCTCATAAAATGGTAATTCAGGGAGAAATATCCTGACCTGCTAGAAAGAGACTAGGCTTTAGATTACCATGGAGTGGAGAACTGGAGATCAATACAGGCTCAGCTACTTTCTAGCTGTAGAAACTTGGGGACTTATTTGACTCTCTCTGAGCTTAATTTTCCTTCACAGCAATATGTGGCTAATTCCACCCGACCTTCGGGATTCTTGAGAAATTCATTAAGTATATACTATGTGTGTCTAAGTATGACCTTAAGCACCGTAAATTTCTTAATAATGTGCCTTATGAAAATCAAACACAGTGTTTTCTCCTGATGATGTAGTGCTTGGTGTCCTGAATGCATTAACAAAATCCAAAGCCTTCCTGAAAGCCAGATCTTTGCAAATCTTGATGTACTAAATGTGTTCTTGCTTAATTCATTCATTTACTTAATACAAACTTAATTGCCCACTAGGTTTTCAGCATCTAGCTAAGAACAGTTTAGTGGATGATCAATCCGCTCAATCTATACATTACTTCAAGTATTTTTAAAATGTATGGCAAGATTTTTGAGAAGTTAAAAAAACCAACATAAAGGTTCTCTTTTAGTAAAAATTACAATCATGAATATAGCTTATAGAATTTTGAGTCTGATCATTTTTAAGCCAAATTCACATATTTTGAGATAGTTTTAATACTTTAAAGAGAATATATTAAGAATTAAAATTTGCTGAAATATTCTATGAGCATAAAGGAAATTTAGACAGGTTTTCTATAATGATTGGATAAAAAAATGACTCTACCCCACAGTGGGTGGAGCCCTGAGGAACAGCTCAGCTCCAGTCAATTAAGCACTTATGGACTGAAAAGGAAATTTTGGAAACTCATTAATTTTTATTAGTAAAACCAAAGGAATATTTCACAATAAAATGGTAGACCGCTGCAGCCTTACAGCCAGGAAGTTTTAAGGCTTTGCTCTAAACTCCTTGACATCACAGGGACTTTGCCAGTCGTACTTTCAAGGTAAACATTTCAGAACCCTAAGCTCTAGTTACAATCTCCCATTAGTAAAAGGCCATCTTCTCTGAGAGTCTTTTAACTATGCATTTTTAACTCAAACTGCTCTGACATTATGCCTTTGCAATTCATATTTCCCATTCAGTCACTCTGTCCGAGGGGCCCCTACTCCCAGATCACCCAAAGTTTCTAAAATTATCCATCTCTCTCAGGAAAGGTTGGGTGCAGAACTACTTATCTGCCAGTGCATGTTTGTGTGGAACCTGTATTAATTGCCCAAGGGAGCTCCATTGAACCCTTTAGAGTTGTAAATTTTATGCTTACAACAATTTCCTTCTCCTCCCTAATTGTACATGCTAGCTCAACTCTTCTTTCTTACTGCCAACACTGATATCTTAGCTTTGACTCTATTTAGAGCTGGAAGAGAATGGCATGGAATAAATTCAATTCTTGTCTCAGTTTTCCTAACACATTAAGTCTGTCACCCCCTTTTAGTGTGTGTTCAATCAGAATCTCTTAGGTCTCCATTTCTAATTGTTTGGGCAATGTATCCTCTAGTTCCTTCTACCCTTAGGTTATTGAAGGAATGGAAAGTTTCTCTCCCCTGAGATCTGGGGCAGCATTGTAATGATGGACAATGAAATTTGCAAGGACAGCCCAGAGTTGAACAATTTATGTGAGATAAAAATAGAGAACTTTGTAGTGTTTCTTTATCTGACAGAGAGGAGCAATCATTATTAATAAAGTTTACTTGTATGAATTATTCAAGGCTTTAATGAAACATTAGAAACTTAGAGAGACATAATACTGTGGATTATGCATCTGGCCTTGGAGCCAATTGAGTAAGCTTTATAGTAAATGTAAGCCCATGGGCTAGCTGAATAACCTCTATATAAACCTTTTTTTTCTTCATTTATAATATGGGGATAATAATTCCTATTAAACCTTGTTTCAGTGTTGCTGTGGGAATCAAATGAAAATGCATTAAAATGTGAATTGAAATGTGAAAAGCATAACCAAATGGCAATTCAATAATACTATTAGATCCTGAAATTTGTCATGTTAAAAGAGGAATATGTATCACCAGAAAGAGCAGCTTTTCTTTAGAAATATTAATTACTCTTCAGTCAGATAGAGACTTACACATTGTGGATGAGCAAGAAAGATGCATTGAATTGAAATCCATATCAATGGTAAATAAATTCAAAACTCATTTAATAGTTATATGAACAGGAGAGAGTTGTTTGGCTTCTCAAAGTCTCAGAGGTTTTTTTTTTTTTTTTTCCCCCATAAAATTAAGATTACTTGAGTATGTATCTTATAAAATTGTCAGAACTAAGTGAATTTTATAGTATGAATGTTTGTACCCCCCCAAAATTCATACATTGAAAGCTAATCTCCATGGTGATGTTAGAAGGTGGGGTCTTTGGAAGGTGATTAGGTCATGATGGCAGAGTCTTCATGAGTTCGATTAGTGCCCTTATAAAAGAGGTCCCAAGGAGCTTGTTCAACCCTTCTGCCATGTGAGGGCACATAGAAGTTGCCATCTGTGAGCAATGGGCCTTCATCAAACACTAAATCTGTTAGTGTCTTGATGTTGGACTTCCTAGCTTCCAGAACTAGCTTCCAGAGCAATAAATTCCTATTGTTTATAAATTACCCAGTCTGAGGTCCTTCGTTGTAGCAGCCTGAACAGACCAAGGCAGTGGACATGCTTGACACAGTGCCTGACACATAGTACTCAAATAATAATTTGAAATAATGCCAATTTGGCCACAGGAAGGAAACCATATAATTTCTTTTAAAATACTTCACTAAAAACATATTAAACCTTCAAACATGATTAAATTGCTTATTGGTTTGAGGCATGGTTAAAACAATTAGCTCCATGATTGTTGTGATTCAGTGTACTTTTTTCCTTCCTCTAGCCAATAAAGTCATCAAATTAATAATTATTTCCCCAATGCACTTTTTTGTGTCAGACATTGAAAGTATAAAATTTAATAAAATTTGCCTCCTAATGTTGGATAAAGGTTTCAATGTAATTATAGTATCTGAACTAAGCATCTTATTAACATTTTGTTAATATCAGTTTTTAAAGTTGAGATATAATTCATATAGGATAGTGAGTTGAATAGCGTATCTCCAAAATTCATATCCACTTTAATCTTAGAATATGACCTTATTTGGAAATAAATATTTGCAGATTTAAATACATATGTGAAGATAAAATTATACTGTATTTAGAGTGGGTCCTAAATCCAGTGACTGGTAACTTTTTAACAGGAGAAGGATGTTTGTTTGATGCACACAGTGACACACAGTGGTGATATCATATGAAAATGGAAGCAGAGACTGATGTCATGCTGCCACAAGATATGGAAAACCAGGAATCACCATAAGATAGAAGAGGCAAGGAAGGATTCTCCTATACTTTCAGAGCAAGTAAGACCCTGGCAACATTATGATTGACCTTCTGGACTTCAGAACTGTGGGAAAATGAATTTCTGTTATTTTAAGCCACCAAGTTGTGGTAATAAGTTATGGCAACCCTAAAAAAACTACTACATATTTTAGTACTGGGAAATGGGTTGCTGCTATAACGCATACCCACAAATATGTAAGTGGCTTTGGGATTGGGAAATGGATAGAAACGGGAAGCATTTTTGGATGCACGGTGAAAATAGCCTAGATTGCATTGAAGAGAATGTTGGCAGAAATATAGATAATGTAAGCAATACTGGTGAGGGCTTAGATGGAAATGAGGATCATGGTAGGGAAAGCTGTTGTCTTGGAGAAAACATATATCATTGTAAACAAAATCATAGAAATATAAAGGTTAAAGGTATTTCTGGTGAGGTGTCAGAAATGAGAAATACGTTAGTGGACACTGGAGGAAAGGAGATTCTTATTATAAAGTGAGAGAAAACTTGGCTTAATTACATTTTACAGTTGGGTGGAAAGCAGAACTTATAAGTGATAAAATTGTATATATAGCTGAGGAGATTTCCAAGCAAGGTGTGGTCTGATTTCTCCTTTCTGTTTAGAGTAAAATGTGAAAAGGAAGAGATAAATTGAGGAAGGAACTGTTAAGCAAAGAGGAACCATCAATTTGAGACTTGTGAGTTCCTTGGTCTATCCGGATTTCAAAGGATGCTAAATTAGGAAATGTACTGTTGAGAAAGCATACTCTGGGGAGAATGCCAAGAATGTGGCTGGACAGCTGTCTTAGTCTGTTTTCTGCTGCTATAACAGAATATCACAGACTGAGTAAGTTATAAAGAACGGAACTTTATTTGGCTTATAATTCTGAAGGCTGAGCAGTTCAAGAGCATGGTGCCAGTATCTGGTGAGGGTCATCCCATGGCAGAATGAAAAAGGCAGAAGCTTGCATGCTAAACAGAGAAAAACAAAATGGGACCTGAAATAATCTTTTTTAAAGGAGTCTACTCCTGCAATAATCAATCCCCTTCTGAGACAAAGGCATCAATCCATTCCTGAGAGTGGCACCCTCATGGTCTAATCACCTCTTAAAGGAACCATCTGTTTTAATATTACTATAATGGCAATTACCTTTTCAACACATGAACTTTTGGAAGACACACCCAAATCATAGCAACAGCTTTTTGTTGAAAGATTAGTTGTGTCACTCATGGATCCGATCAACCATTTTAGCACAAATCAGAAATACAGATGGGATTATTCAAAAAGGATCACTGGTAAACCATTTTGTTGAATGGTGTTTATCCTCTTAACATATACAGGAGGATCAGTTATTGAGATTATCCTTGGGGAAGGGAGAACACAAGGTGCACCTGGACTGACAGAGACAGATAAAACAAATGAAGGTAATTAGACTTTTGAAATTCTATAGGTAGAAAGCAGGCTGATAGAGCTACTCAACTGCCACACGTCTTTGAAATCAGGTCTCCTTTTTCTTTTTTCTTGAAAAAGGAGACCCGATTCCAAAGACAAAGACTTGGGCTCAGAGAATGAGGCTGCCACCACCACAATTTCAGAGGAAAGAGCATCAAGATAAAGAGGATCATTTTCAGGCCCTGAAACATAATAAAATTTGCTTTGTTAGGTTTCAGTCTTGCTTGGAACCAGTGACCCTTACTACTTCCAATATCTCCCTTTTGAAGTGGAAATGTCTATCACATAACCATCCAACCATTGTATTTTGGAAGCAGAAAAGTTGTTTTCTAATTTCAAGAGTTGGAGATAGAAAGGGATTTTGTCCCAAGATGGATCACACACAAAGTACAACCTATACCTGATTTAGATGAGTTGGACAGTAAGACTTGGGAATTAGTTAGCAGATGATGTTATGTCAGATTTAGGAGTGAGAGTTGATTCTGGAATTAAGACTATTCAGGATATTGAGACAGGGTGAATGTGGTTTGTATATAGAAAAGTAAGGAATTTGAGGAAGACAGAGGGCAACTTAGAGTGAGTTGAATAACATCTCCTAAAAATTCATGTTCATCCAGAATCTCAGGATGTAACTTTATTTGGAAATAGGATATTTACAGATTTAGGTAAGACTCTCATGATAAACTATTCTGGATTATGGTGCACTCTAACTTTTGGTTTTGAATTTCTGGATTTCAGAACTGTGAGAAAATAAATTTGTTGTTTTAAGCCACCAAGTTGTATTAAGTCATGATATGGTTTAGCTGTGTCCCCACCCAAAAATAATCTTGAATTGTAACTCACACAATTCCCACATGTCAAGGAAGGAACCTAGTGAGAGGTGACTGAATTATGGGGGCAGGTCTTTCCTGTGCTGTTCTCGTGATAATGAATGAGTCTTACAAGATCTGATGGTTTTAAAATTGGGAGTTTCCCTGCACAAGCTCTCTTTTTGCCTATTGCCATTCGTGTAAGATGTGACTTGCTCCTCCTTGCCTTCCGCCATGATTGTGAGGCTTCCCCAGCCACATGAAAGTCCATGAAACCTCTTTCTCTTGCAAATTGCCAGTCTCGGATATGTCTTTATCAGCAACGTGAAAATGGACTAATACAATAAATTGGTACTGAGAGTGGGGTGCTACTGAAAAGATACCCAAAAATATGGAAGCAACTTTGGAACTGTTTAACAGGAAAAGTTTGGAACACTTTGGAGGGCTCAGAAGACAGGAAAATGTGGGAAAGTTTGGCACTTCCTAGAGACTTGTTGAATGGCTTTGACAAAAATGATGAGAGTGATACGAACAATAAAGCCCAGACTGAGGAGGTCTCAGATGGCGATCTGGAACTTGTTGGGAACTGGAACAAAGGTGACTCTTATGTTTTAGCAAAGACACTGGTGGCATTTGCCCCTGCCTTAGAGATTTATGGAACTTTGAACTTGTGAGGGATAATTTAGGGTATCTGGTAGAAGAAATTTATAAGTAGCAAAGCATTCAAGAGGTGACTTGGGTGTTGTTAAAAGCATTCAGCTTTATAAGGGAAGCAGAGCATAAAAATTTGAAAAATTTGCAGCCCAAAAATGTGATAAAAAAGAAAATCTCATTTTCTAAGGAGAAATTCAAGCCAGCTGCAGAAATTTACATAAGTAATGAGGAGCCAAATGTTAATCCCCAAGACAATGGGGAAAATGTCCCCAGGGCATGTCAGAGGTCTTGCAGCAGCCCCTCTCATCACAGGCTCAGGGGCATAGGAGGAAAAAATAGTTTCGTAGGCCAGGCCCAGTCTCCTTGCTGTGTGCAGCCTAGGGACTTGGTGCCCTATGTCCCAGCTGCTCCAGTTGTGGCTGAAAGGGGCAAACATAGAGCTCAGGTCATGGCTTCAGAGGGTGTAAGCCCCAAGACTTGGCAGCTTCCATGCTGTGCTGAGCTTGTGAGTCCACAGAATTGGGGTTTGGGAACCTCCGCCTAGATTTCAGAAGATGTATGGAAACACCTGGATGCCCAGGAAGAAGTTTGCTTCAAGGGTGGGACCCTCATGGAGAACCTCTGCTAGAAGGGAAATGTGGGGTTGGAACCCCCAAACAGAGGCCTTACTGGGGCACCACATAGTGGAACTGTGAGAAGAGGGCTTCTGTCCTCCAGACCTCAGAATTGTAGATCCACCAACAGCTTGCACCATTCATCTGGAAAAGATGCAGATTCTCAACACCAGCCCATGAAAGCAGCTGGGTGGGAGGCTGTACCCTGCAAAGCCACAGGGGCAGAGCTTTCCAGGATAATGGGAACTCACCTCTTGCATAAGCATGACCTGGATGTAAGACACAGCGTCAAAGGAGATCATTTTGGAGCTTTAAGATTTGACTGCCCTGCTGGATTTTGGACATCCATGGGGCCTGTAGCCCCTTTGTTTTGGCCAATTTCTCCCATTTGGAATGGCTGTATTTACTCAATGCCCATACCCCCAGTGTATCTAGGAAGTAACTAACTTGCTTTTGATTTTACAGGCTCATAGGAGAAAGGGACTTGCCTTGTCTCAGATGAGACATTGCACTGTGGACTGTTGAGTTAATGCTGAAATGAGTTAAGACTTTGGGGGACTATTGGGAAGGCATTTGTTTTGAAATGCAAGGACATGAGATTTGGGAGGGGTTGGGACAGAATGATATGGTTTGGCTATGTCCCCACCCAAATCTCATCTCGAATTGTAACTCCCACAATTCCCACATGTCATGGGAGGACCCCGGTGATTGAATTATGGGGTTGGGTCTTTCCTGTGTTGTTCCTGTGATAGTGAATGAGCCTTATGAGATCTGATGGTTTTCAAAATGGGAGCTTCCCTGCACAAGTTCTCTTTTTGCCTGCTGCCATCCATGTGAGATATGACTTACTCCTTGTTGCCTTCTGCCATGATCGTGAGGTTTCCCTAGCCACATAGAACTGTAAGTGTACTCTCTCTCGTAAGTTGCCTAGTCTAAGGTATGGCTTTATCAGTGTGAAAACAGACTGATACAAATGGTTATGGCACCTCTAGGAAACAAATACATATTCCAAAACATTTACCCTTTTGAAGTGTACAATTCAGATGGTTTTGGTATATTCATGCACAAACATGTGCACTAATTCCAAAACATCTTCATCACACCTCCCATCAACACACACACACACACACATTCTACCTTTGCTCTTCTTAAATTTATTATCGCAATTCTGTGTTCCTTGAATTTCCATGTGAATATTAGGAACAGTTTGTCAGTTTTTGCAAATAAAAGGTATTTGATATTTTGATACAGTTTAAATTGAGTCTGTAGATTTGGGGAGCATTGTTATTTTAACAATATTAAATCTTTTAATTCATGAAGATGGGCTTTTTTGTCATTTAGCTCTTCATTAATTTCCTTTGATGGCATTTTGTGCCTTTCAGTGTAACAGTTTTGGACTTCATTTAAAAATTAATTTCTAATTATTGTATTTATTTATTTTGAAACTGAATTTCACTCTTGTCATCCAGGCTGGAGTGCAGTGGCACAGTTTTGGCTCACTGCAACCTCTGCCTCCTGGGTTCAAGTGATTCTCTCTGCTCAGCCTCCCAGGTGGCTGGGATTACAGTCACATACCACCATGCCCAACTAATTGTTGTATCTTTAGTAGAGATGGGGATTCACCATGTTGGTCAGGCTGGTCTCAAACTCCTGACCTCAAATGATCTGCCCACTTGGGTCTACCTAAGTGCTGGGATTACAGGTGTGGGTCACCATGCCCGGCCTATTGTATTTATTTTACAATTTATTTTACAAAATTGTATTTATTTTACAAAATAAATATTGTATTTATTTTACAAAAACTTATTTTATAAGTTTTGCTGTTTCAAATGGTATTGTTTTCTTAATTTCATTTTTGACATGCTTTTTGCTAGTGTATAGAAATAAAATATATTTTTGTATCTTACAACCTCTCTAAACCTTTTCACCTCTAATAGACTTTTGTTTTCTTTGGATTTTCTTTAAATAAGATCACAGTCTGCAAACAGAGTTTTAGTTCTTCTTTCCAAATATGGGTGCCATCATCTTATTCTTTATTTCAAGGCAAAGCTTTCAATCTTTCACCATTACCTAAAATGTTAGGTATGAGATTTGTGTGGATGCCCTTGCTTAGTTTTAAACGTTTTCCTTTTATTTCTAGTTTTTTGAGTGCTTTTACCATAAAAGGGTAAGTTTTGTCAATTTTTTTTTCTACATCTATTGGTCATTTTTTCCTCTTTTATATAATTACGGTCCATTTCATTGATAGTTTTTTATATGTTAAACCAACCTTACATTCCTGGGGTAAATTCTACTTGGCCAAAGTGCAAAATCACTTTTATATATTCCTGAATTCAGCTTATTACTTTCTTGAGAATTTTGTGTATATATCGTAAGAGATATTGGCCTATAGTTTTCTTCTTCTATTCTTGTGATGTCTTTGTCTATTTCAGTGTTAGTATAATAATAGCTATATGAGTTGGAAAATGCTCGATATTCTTCAATTTTTTGAAAAACTTTGTTAAGGATTATATTAATTGCTTTTTAAATTGTGGCTAGAATTCACAGATGACATCATCTGATTCTTGGTTTCCCTTTGTGGAATGTTTGACTGTTAATTTGACCTATTTTTATAAAGTTCTATTCAGATTGTCTACTTCTTGGGTTGGTTGAGCAGTTTGTATCTTTCTAGAAATTTGTCCATTTTACATGAGTTATATATTTTGTTGACCCTTTTATCTGAATATTTGTCTCTGTTTCTATTAACAATTGTTGTCTTATATAGTAACTATATTTTACTTAGTTTGTACAGTGTATATTTTTCTATCCTTTTACATTTAGTCTTTTGTGTCTTTGAGTCTAAAGTGTGTTTTGTGTAGACTACATAATTGAATTAGACTTTTAAAAATATCAATTCTGCCTTCTTTGCTTTTTTGAGCATTTAATCCATTTTGATCTAATATAATTACTGATAAAGTATGATTTACAGATGCTATTTTGCTATTTTTTCTATATGTTTATCTTATATCTTGCTATCCTGTTTTTCCATTATCACCTTTCAAAGGCTTTTTTTTTTTTTCCAGCATAGCATTTTAATTTCTTTGTTGCTTATCTTAGTGTGTTATTTTCTTAGAAATAACCTAGGGATTAAAATAACATCTTTTATTATAACAATCTAGTTTAAATGTATACCAAATTAACTCCAATAGTATACAAAAACTTTGCTCTTATATATCATTACTTAATTCCATTTTCCTTTTACTGTCACAATTTAAATCTTTATGTGTTTTAATCTTAGAAACAAATTTTTAAAATTGCTTTTTTTCAGTGGCCTTTTAAGTAAGATAGAAACACAGTGTTGCAAACAAAAATGCACTTATACTTCCTTTAAATTTACAGATGTAGTTAGCTGTATGGTGTCATTCATTCACATGCATGCAAGTTATTGTCTCGTGTCCTTTTCTTTCAGCCTGAACATTCCCTTTGTCATTTCTTTTGGGGAAGGTATGCTAACAAATAGTTCTTTGAGTTTTGATTTTCTGGGAAAGTCTTAATTTTTTCTTCATTGTTGAATAGATTTGCTGAACATTAAATTCTCGGCTGACAATATTCTTTATCACCTTGAATATGCCATCCAAGTGCCTGCTTGTCTCCAGGGTTTCTGTTGAGAAATAAGCTAGTAATCTTACTGAAAATGACCCATATATAATAGATTGCCTAACTCTTGCCGATTTCAAGATTTGAATTTGTCATTGTCTTTTGACAGTATAGTATGATGTGTCTGCATGCTGATTACATTTCGTGTTCTGCTTAGGGTTTTTTGTGCTTTTTGGATCCATAGACTAATGTTTTTAAATTAATTTTATGGAGTTTTCAACCATTTCTTCAAATATCCTTTTGAATTTTGATTCTTCTCTACTTCTGGATCTGCCATTGTAAGTATGTTGGTATACTTGATGGTGACTCATAGGATTCTGAGGCTTTGTTTATTTTTATTCACTTTTTTCTTTCTCAAATGAGATATGTCAATTAACATACATTCAAGATCATTCATTTTTTATTCTGCCATCTCAAATCTGCTTTCAGCCACTCTAGTGAAATTTTTGTTTAAGGTTATAATTCAGCTCCAGAATTTTTATGTGGTTTTAAAAAATCAGTTTTATTGCTTGATTGTTACTCTCCATTTGGTGAATATTATTCACTAAAAATGTAATATTATTCCCCTAAAAATATTGTTATTCTTTATTTGGTGTTATTCTCTATTTGGTGAGACATTTTTCTCATACTTTAACATATGTTCCATTTGCTTATTTAGAAGTAAAAAAAAATAAGTGATTTAAAATTTCTATTAACTCTATGACATGGGTTTTCTCAGGGAGAGTTTCTATTCATGATTTTTCTTCCTGTGCATGGGCCATACTTTCTTATTTCTTTTTATTTTTGTTATTTTACGTTGAAAATTGGGCATTTTAGCCTTCTGAGTAGCTGGGCCTACAGGCAGGAGAATGGCGTGAACCCGGGAGGCGGAGGTTGCAGTGAGCTGAGACCACATGCCACTGCACTCCAGCCTGGGTGACACAGCAAGACTCCGTCTCAAAAATTAAAAAAAAAAAAAAAAAAAAAAAGACAGTTGGCCATTTTAAGTAATAAAATTTTGAAACTTTGCAAATTGGATCCCTCTTCTCACCAAGGCTAGTTATTGTTGCCGTTTATTGTTGCTGCTATTGTTTGTTTTGCTTAACCATAAAAAAGGAAATCTTACCATTTCAACCACACAGATGAAGTGGGAGGTCATTATGTTAGTGAAATAAATCAGACAAAGACAAATACTGTGAAGTCTCATTTATATGAAATCTAAAAATGTTGAACTAACAAAAACAGAGCAGACATAGCGAAACCTTGTCTCTACTAAAACTACAAAAATTAACTGGGCCTGGTGGCGTGTGCCTGTAATCCCAGCTCCCCATTAGGCTGAGGCAGGAGAATCACTGGAACCCAGGGGACAGAGGCTGCAGTGAGCCAAAATCGTGCCTCTGCACTCCAGCCTGTCTGACCAAGCAAGACTCCCTCTCAAAAAAAAAAAAAAAAAAAAATTCCTTTTTTTGTTTTGTAGTGTTTGGTTTGTTTAGTGAGTTTTCAAAACTAATTCTGTAAAATCACTATTATTTATTATGTGTGACCATTTACGTTTCTGCTCAGTTTAGTAGTCAAGTGCAGACTGGACAAAGATTTTCCTAAATATCCTGAACTTATAAGTCATCTAGCTTTGCCTGATGGGTTCTATTTGTGTACTGGAGTGTGTTTTTATGCATTCAGAGTGTTTACAGCTCTGTCTTAGCATTTATTTCTGGTTTGTACAGAAGCTCAAGATCAGCCACAGCTGAGCAATTAGGGTCTTTTAAGTTTTTTTTCTGGGTACACACACATTCCTGCAGATGCAGGTGGTCTTCTAGATTCCTGGGAGCAGATCAAAGATTTACAAAGCTTCCTATGGACATTTCATATTCCAAAATTTTCATTATTTTTTGTTTAGTTTTTAATTGTTCCATTTGTTTCAACTGCTTCAGGAAGCTAGGATGTTAAAAAATTGTTGATTAACTGCCCACGATGAGCAAGTTTTGAGTCGGGACAATGAAAGAAAATCAGTGGAGGTTTCCAGGAAACCACAGGACAGGTTGGCTAAGTACCACTGTTTGGGGATGGCACTCTTTGTTATCTCCAAACTTGTTCTCCCCCTTCAGTGACTGCTTGTCTACTGATTTTTATTTTTTAATTTATTTTTTCTTGAGACAGAGTCCTGCTCAGGTGCCCAGGCTGGAATGCGGTGGCAGAATCTCGGCTCACTGCTACCTCTGCCTTCCTGGTTTAAACCATTCTCTTGCCTCAGCCTCTTGAGTAGTTGGGATTACAGGCACCTGCCACTGTGCCCAGCTAATTTTTGTATTTTTAGTAGAGGGGGGGGGGGGGTTTCACCGTGTTGGCCAGGGTCTTGAACTCCTGACTTCAGGCAATCCGCCCACCTCGGCCTCCCAAAGTGCTGGGATTGCAGGCGTGAGCCACCGCACCTGGCCATCAACTGATTTTCAAGGCTACAGTGATTGTGTGGTTATTGACTTTCAAGGCTTCTACAGAATGGGAAGAGGGTGTGAGTACGTTAAAATGTTGGAAGATCACTGTTCTTACGGAGATTTGATCCCTTTTTAAAATAAACCCTCCTTGGATGGTTGTGTGGCCTGTTAGTTCTGAGTACTGAAAAGGTTGATTTTGACTTTTTGCCATTGTTCTTATTGCTTTTATGAAGTTTTTGGAGGTCCTTTTCTCATTCCATTGCTGCCAATGTTACATGGGTAGTTACTTTTGTATTTGAGGCTGATATGTATCTGTTAAAATTTTGTGGTTTCAATCAACAGAAATTCAACCTGGCTTAAGTAGTAAGATAATGTTTAAGAGGGATTTGGGGGATTTTACAGAGTAAAAGGGATAGCTGAAGCACTATGTCTTGCAAAGACACAAATACTGATGGTTACACAATGTAATCAGAAGAAATTCTCACAAACACTAGTAAGGAGGGGACTGGCCTAGGGAAATTTTTCTGAAAGCTGCATTTCAATTGCACTTTCAAAATATTGAAAGAAAAAAATACATCATCTAAATAAATGAAAAGGAAGGCTGATGGAGATTTGAAAGGATTCAAATACCCCAAACCATCCTTTGGAAGCCAACCAGTATCTATGTAACAGGAACTAATTGAAATTTTTTCCTAGCATTCTGTGTCTGGGTGTACTGACTCCAACAATTTATAATCTTTTTTTTTCCTCAAAATAAGACTTAAAGTTCTAAAATAAATCATTCAATTGACCTGCTATGGAAATAAGAAGTAAGAACACTGGGGACTAATAATTTAAGGTTCAGACACCAAAAGAAAAAATAATGGGTTCCGGGTGAGAAAGAACAGTACATATATCCACTGTAATATGACATAAATGTGGATTTACAAAGATTCCCAAGTCTAAGTAAAAACAACATCTCAATTTAAAAATTTTTCACAATTATCAAATTATACTCTTGCTTTTATTTTAGTCGTCATCCACACAGAAGCTCAATTGATCTTTAACAGAAACTTCTGTCACTCTAATCACACATTTAAAATAATTCCATAACTTCCCATTTTATTAGAACAAAGTCCTGTATCATCTAGCCTCTATCTCCTTCACTATCCTTGTCCTTTTCTCACCTTTCTTTCTTCCTAATAGCCTTGCTCTTTGGTTGAACCCATCCTGTTCCTACATCGCGCTTTCACATCTGCTATTTTCTCTTTCTGGAATGTTCACCTACACCCTCTTTTCAGGAGACATTTTCTCCTTCTCTTACTAATTGTATTAAGCTTAAATATTAATCTATTAAAGGATAATATTTATTTATATTTATTTTCTCTCTGGACCCCATGTTTTTCTTTGCTATATTATATCTGTAATTTATTTCTTATGTGTTTATTTCATATCTTATCCACCATGGAAACAGATCCATTCTGTTTGGTTCACCATTACATATGCATGTTTCTGGCATGCCAAGCACATATGGACCAAATATTGCTTAACGAGATAAATTAATCTACTTGTATACCCAAACCTACACAAACATGAAACATGCCTTTCATAGAACGTTTAGAATCAATAAAACTGTATACCTAAATATATTGACAGAATTTCATTGAAAATGAAACAGATGAAAATAGCATTAACTAAAATTTTGTACTTTTTCTGTTTTATGTGTTGTGACTAATCAGAAATTTAAAAAACAACATTGACAGAATTGCATTCTGCATTCAAATGAGATTTTCTTTCCTTGAAAGAAGCATCATTTCTGTATATTGTGCTTCCAGTGATAGTATAATTGTCTAATTGGTAATTCCTATTTTTGTTAATACCAAAGCAAATTTGCAAGACAAAAAGAGTAGTCATATTATCTCATTTCATACTGGATTTCAGTCCAAAATTAGAAATTCTTCCAGCTCAGATTGAGGATAGGATCCCATCATGATTATATCTTCTCTTTGTAATCCCCTCTATGTTTCTTCATTTACAGATATTCACAAATAAGTAGAAATCATTACGAATTTGAGAAGAGGAAAAAAGGTTTGAAAGAGAATGCCAACAATGAAGGAATTAAATGACCCTTGAGGAAAACAGACAAATCAGTAAACAAAAGCAAATGCTTAAAAACATATTCATGAGGTATTGCTTGAGCCTAGGAGTTCTAGACTAGCTGGGGCATCGTAGTGAGACTCCATCGCTACAAAAGAAAAATCAGCCAGCCTTGGTGGAGCACATCTGTAGTCCTAGCTCATCAGAAGCCTGAGGTGTGAGGATCACTTGAGCCCAGCAACGCAATGCTGCAGTGAGCCATGACGGAGCCACTGCACTCCAGCCTGCGCAATAGGGCAAGACTTTGCCTCAAACAAAAACAAAAAAAAGCAAAACAAAAACCCACAAAACGAAAACAATGTACTCATGAACAAGAATCTTTTAAATGAAGCAATCTGAGAATAAAAAATACTATATGTGTACATATAAATGCAAGTAACATAATTATACAATGTGTTATATGTTAACTCCAAAATATATAATTGACAAATTGCTTACCCTTTTAAGTAGATAATCTGAATTACAAAAAGGACATGAACACAAATAAAAATATTTGCAAAAATGAAGTTGAAATAAATCTCCATAGTATAGAAAAACAAAAGGACAAAACAACAGAAAAAGATCGAAAAGTAAGCTTATTGAGAAGGTATTATACATACAGGTTCTTAGCCTAATCCTAGTTAAGAGTTCCAGGATAAAAAAGCAGAAACAGAAAGGAGGACAGAATCAAAGAAACAATGGATATGAGGGAAAATATTGCCCGATTTGAAATGTCTATGTTATGTGAAACAGCTCCCTCAACCCTAGGCATTCATTTTGATTCTTCACAACCACAAGGAAAAAGAGAACATTATAACTATCTTTCAAAAGGAAACACTGTACTTTATCCAAACTATCAGAGTTCTTATCAGGAATGCTGGATCTATAGAATAATTACATTATCAAACACATTTTCATAGATTTCTATATCCAATCAAACTTCCAATAGGCATATCATATGAACAAATGTAAAATGAGTCTGGTCACATGAGTACAAGAAAGCTTGGCAACTAAACCTGGTCCAGAAACAAGACAATCTATTAGTTATTGGCACTCAGTAGAGTCCTCTTTCAACAGTAACTTTTAACAACATTAGGTTACATTTTCTTCATTCTATTTAGTTTTGTAATGAATTGGCATTGAAGTTTTAAATTGGTATTAGTTTTAGAATATGTGGTTTTAGAATCAAACTATAGACATAGTCAAAAACCCAATTATAGATATAGAGGAAAATGTAATGTCATAACTCTTGGTGCAAAATAAAAAGGCTAAGAAAATGGGAAAAAAATTAATAAGAATATTAGTAAAAGAACATTAGGT
Organism: Theropithecus gelada; assembly: GCF_003255815.1. NCBI lineage: Eukaryota > Metazoa > Chordata > Mammalia > Primates > Cercopithecidae > Theropithecus > Theropithecus gelada. The sequence continues at coordinate 42,548,169 of NC_037681.1, forward strand.
GCCCCAATTTCACATCTTTCGTACAGGAAGTGCAACAGATTCTGTCTAAAGTCAACAGAAGTCCTTACGTGTGCAGAAATAATGATTTAAACTTATTTTAATTAATGATGTCAACTAAACAACAAGTGAAATACTTATTGACACAAGTGCTAACAATTGGGCAGTAAAACTGGGAAGGGTAGGTGTTTAATGGTACAATATAATACTTCCTAATTTTCATTGTTATTTTAAAACTTCTCTCTATTGGTAATATATTATGAAACAGATCTGAGTTCACTTTTTAAAGACAAATAATATCCACATAAAATCAAAACAAAAAGCTGTTAACACTATTTGTCTATAGGGAGTTATGTCGGTGTTAGGTAGGGGGAAGAGGCTTTTAGTTTTCATTTCTATTTTTGTTGGGCAGGTTATATTTTTACCCAAGTGCATACAGTAGTTCTCTAACTAGTATAATTCCAGGTTAAAAAGATGATTTTTTATAATTATGTATCCTGGTCTAATCTCTTAATATATTTATTATTATTGAACCTGAATGACTTGGCACTGGTTCTAATAAATAAATATGCTCTCACAGAATAAAAATTCAGCATTAGAGAATATTAAAATATTGTGACTATCAGGCTTAGGATCTTAACCTTTCAAGATCCTAAGGATAAGGTAGAATGAGGCTACAAAATCTTAGGTCATGCTCATAGTGTTAGTACACCTAAGTGGAGCAGACATTTTCAACCAACTCTAATGAGACCTTCGTGGAGAATGCTGGTTTTCATATTGCAATGTCATCTTCCATTTCCATTCTTCTTCCAAATATGCCTTCAACTAATCTCAAGAAAACTAAAGCAACCATGGATTCATAAGTAGAGGTTTGGATAAATATCTTCACCAAATCCTCCATCACTTCCTTTTATATGTCATAAAGTTACCACATTCTGTATTTCCCTTTGCTACATCATCTTATGCAGTGAATAGAAGGCTATGCTAAATAAACCAACAGAGCAAAAACACAATCTGTATAAAAATTGAAAGGCATTTAGCCTTATGGAAGAAATAATCCAACTCTGGTACCTATATTGAGAGAATAATAGAAGGAAGAACGATGTAAATCAAGACAATTCTATTTTTCAAAGTTCCAAAATTTTCTACTTAAAACAGTAGACTTCAGTATAATTAATATTAAGTCACTGTAACATTTATACATGCAATGCTCATCCTTTTATACTAACAAAAGTTCATTCAAATATTTCTTGCAGATATAGTTTTTATATCTCAGCACCTTTAAATAGTGTATGCTGGGTTGATTTGAACAAGTTTCAGACACCAAAGGAAGTTCTCAGACTGAATCTGTTGCAAGGCCCCAGCCTTTCAAAAGGACTACTTTGTAGGACATACTGTCATTATATGGGTAAGTGTGGAACTGTTAACTATCAGATACACTGATAGTTACACATAGGGATTCCAGTGTCATTTGACCTGTTTCAGTGATGCTAATTGAACAACAAAAATAAAAGTGTATCTCATTATTGTCAACAACTTAGTTGTGCATTCTCTTTCTTAAAATCATCTCCAGCCTGGTGCCAGAGAAGAGGAGATTATAACCACTGAGTACTCCTTGCTTAACTGCAAATTTGGAATATGATTAAATGTATTATATTTTAGATTTTCAAATGTGACTTGTGTAAAAATAAAGGTTTTATAGACTTCAAGAAATGGGTACCTTGAGCAAGTGTTCAATACTATAACCAAGTTTATTCAACTTTGCCCACTTATGCAGTGTAAGTGGTTTAAAACACAATGCAGAAATACTACTGAGTCTAGTAAATGGAAGTATGAATGTGATTGTGCTCCTTCTCAGTCAAGACTAACTCAAATCTCTTCCCATCTTTCATTTATTAATCATTCCTGCTGCATCAGATGCCCAGGACCTGAAATAGCCCAGAGTCCATCCTATTAGTAAATCAAACCATCTAGTTAATATATCCAAAAACATATTAATTTTATTCATTATATACTTATAAGTAACAAAAAGATCAGATGCCAAATCTTTATTTTAGAAATTGAGAAGATGAGACACAGAAATTGAAGAAGTGTGGAAAGGACTACATGGAACAGAAACAACTGGCCCAGAGGTCTGAATAGGTTTCAAAATCAGCCTGGTCTGAAAGGGAGGTCTTGGCCTGAGGGACAATATATCTCTAGTCCAATGGTCCAGAGCATACAGCAGGCTGCCCTTTTGTTCACCACTCCTAACTGGGATGACAGCCACCTCCAAATCTAGTTTGGAGTCTAG